>NW_027308036.1:0-235000 GCF_047496885.1 Scyliorhinus torazame | reverse complement strand
ACATTTAAAAAAATATACAAAACAGCACAACAGGAGTCCAACATTTCTAATCTCGAGCCAATCAGCAACATGTCAACACCCAAAATGCACAGCTCAAAACAGACAGATTGACACACCCAGCGACACACACACACACACACTGAAGCAGAGGGGTAATGTTTTCAGTGTCGTGGGTTTTTGGTTTGAGAACTGAAGTCCCTCAGACACAGATATATCTCAGTGAGCTGTGAGCAGACTCCACCCCTAGTCTCTGCCATGTGTGGAATGTCTGTCTCAGAGGACAGCTCTCTATTGACATGTAAATGAGTGACAAGAGATGCTGATCTCCTTGCTGCTCAGCCCCACACACACAGAATGTGACTTCAGTGAAACCTTGGCCTTCCCCACACCAGTGTTGTTAACTGAGCAGGCCGGAAAATGGGATTAAATGTAATTATTAGACAGGGACGTTCTTATTTTTTCTACCCAAGTGCATAACCTCACATTTATCCATGTTATACTGCATCTGCCCTATCTCTCTTTCACTCATTCCCCTCCCAATAGGATTGAATCATAATTTAAAATAGTATTAGGAAATGATTAGAAACAGTTTGGACTGAGATCTCCTCAGTGACCTGTGTGCAGTCCCCACCCCCGACTTTCTGTCAGGAATGTCCCCCTCGGTGTGTTTCCCGTGTCTGCAAAGGTAACACTTGTCCTGTCTATGGTTATGTTAATTCAGCAGATAACAACAGATTCAGCAATGTCCTGTCCTTATTTCTGTCTTTGTTTCACATTTGATTCCCTCTGAATTTCTGACCTGTTGGGAATAACCATTCGTCTGTCGCCTTAGGAAGGCTTTCCATAGAATGAGTAAAAACCAGCAAGAAATCACAGAATGTGAGTTAAACACAACTTCATTTCTGCTCCCATTTAGAGAGAAGATTCCTGGGCAGACAAACAAAGCTCATTGCAAAGTTTCACTTCATATTTTACTTGTTGTTCACAGGCAGATTTTTCACTGAAATCTTCTGATGTCAATTCCTGAGATTAGAATTTATAAAGAAACAATTTGGATTGAATGAAAACGGTCAGTTTGATAACCCTAATGTCCTGAATGCCTCACGTCCTGGCACCCTCACACCATCACACCCTCATGTGCCCTAATCCTCACATCCTGACCCACTCACGTCCCCGAAACCTCAGATCCTGACCCGCTGTGTACCTCTTTCTCTGTGTGTATCCCTCACTCTCTCCGTGTGCCCACCTCTCTCTGCCCCTCTCTCCCACTGTGTCCCTGTTGCTCTCAAAGTGTCCTCTCACTCTATCCCTCTCTTTCACTGTCTACCTCTTTCTCTGTGCGTCACTTTCTCTGTCGCTCTCTCCCTTAATGACAGATAGAGTCAGGCAGTCAGAGAGAGGTAGAGACAGACCGACTGGGGGAGAGAGAGAGACAGACAGAGACAGACAAAGTCAGAAGGTCAGAGAGAGACAGACAGATAGAGTCAGGCAGTCAGAGAGAGAGACAGAATGAGAAACTGCGCAGAGACAGAGGGAGAGAGAGAGGCAAAGAGAGAGACAGAGTCAGGCAGTCAGATAGGTATTGACAGAACGAGAAAATGACGCAGACACAGAGTGACAGAGAGACAGCCACAGGGAAAAATGCAAAGTCATCACGTCGCTGCCCTCTTTCCACTATGGAAATCAGCTGTCCATTCCTTCAGGAGACTTTTTATAATCGCCACCCAGAATTCATTTCTATTCCCAAATCAGGGAATCCCACAGGGTGTGACAGAGACCCCCATCCCCACCCCCATGTCTCCTGTTTCCCTCACTCTCCCCTTTCTCTCTCTTCAACAATTTCTCTCATTCTGGGTGAATGATGGAGGCTGAGGGAGAGAGACTGAGAGGGAGAGAGACTGAGAGGGAGAGAGAGACTGAGAGGGTGAGAGAGACTGAGATGGAGAGAGACTGAGATGGGGAGAGACTGAGATGGTGAGAGACTGAGAGGGAGAGAGACTGAGAGGGTGAGAGGCTGAGAGGGAGAGAGAGACTGAGAGGGAGAGAGACTGAGAGGGAGAGAGACTGAGAGGGAGAGAGGGACTGAGCGAGAGGGACTGAGAGTGAGAGGGACTGAGGGAGAGGGACTGAGAGGGAAAGGGACTGAGAGGGAGAGGGACTGAGGGGAGAGAGACAGAGAGGGAGAGAGACTGAGAGGGAGAGAGGGAGAAAGACTGAGAGGGAGAGAGAGACTGAGAGGGAGAGAGACTGAGAGGGAGAGAGACTGAGGGGAGAGAGACAGAGAGGGAGAGATACTGAGAGGGAGAGAGAATGAGAGGGTGAGAGACTGAGAGGGAGAGAGACTGAGATGGTGAGAGGCTGAGAGGGAGAGAGACTGAGAGGGAGAGAGACTGAGAGGAAGAGAGAGACTGAGAGGGAGGGAGACTGAGAGGGAGAGAGACTGAGAGGGTGCGAGACTGAGAGGGAGAGAGACTGAGAGCGAGAGAGGCTGAGAGGGAGAGCGACTGAGAGGGAGAGAGACTGAGAGGGAGACAGAGACTGAGAGGGAGAGGGACAGAGAGGGAGAGGGACTAAGGGAGAGGGACTGAGAGGGAGAGAGACTGAGAGGGAGAGAGACTGAGAGGGAGAGAGACTGAGGGGAGAGAGACAGAGAGGGAGAGAGACTGAGAGGGAGAGAGAATGAGAGGGTGAGAGACTGAGAGGGAGAGAGACTGAGATGGTGAGAGGCTGAGAGGGAGAGAGACTGAGAGGGAGAGAGACTGAGAGGAAGAGAGAGACTGAGAGGGAGGGAGACTGAGAGGGAGAGAGACTGAGAGGGTGCGAGACTGAGAGGGAGAGAGACTGAGAGCGAGAGAGGCTGAGAGGGAGAGCGACTGAGAGGGAGAGAGACTGAGAGGGAGACAGAGACTGAGAGGGAGAGGGACAGAGAGGGAGAGGGACTAAGGGAGAGGGACTGAGAGGGAGAGAGACTGAGAGGCAGAGAGGCTGAGTGGGAGAGAGACAGAGAGGGAGAGAGACTGAGAGGGTGAGAGAGGCTGAGAGGGAGAGCGACTGAGAGGGAGAGAGACTGAGAGGGAAGAAGAGACTGAGAGGGAGAGAGACAGAGTGGGAGAGTGGCTGAGAGGGAGAGGGACAAATAGGGAGAGGGACTGAGGGAGAGGGACTGAGAGGGAGAGAGACTGAGAGGGAGAGAGAGGCTGAGAGGGAGAGGGACTGAGGGAGAGGACTGAGAGGGAGAGAGGCTGAGGAGAGGGACGTCGAGGGAGAGAGGTTGAGAGGGAGAGAGAGACTGAGAGGGAGAGAGGCTGAGAGGGATCGAGACGGAGAGACAGAGAGGGAGAGAGAAATTGAGAGGGAGAGAAACTGAGAGGGAGAGGGGCTGAGAGGGAGAGAGGCTGAGAGGGGAGAGGGGGACTGAGAGGGAGAGAGGCAGAGAGGGAGAGAGACTGAGAGGGAGAGATACAGAGAGGGAGAGAGACTGAGAGGGAGAGAGACAGAGAGGGAGAGGGACTGAGGGAGAGCGACTGAGAGGGAGAGGGGCTGAGAGGAGAGGGACTGAGAGGGAGAGAGGCTGAGAGGGAGGGAGACTGAGAGGGTGAGAGACTGAGAGGGAGAGAGGCTGAGAGGGAGAGAGAGATTGAGAGGGAGAGAGATTGAGAGGGAGAGAGACTAAGAGGGAGAGAGAGACTGAGAGGGTGAGAGAGACTGAGAGGGTGAGAGACTGAGCAGGAGCGAGACTGAGAGGGAGAGAGACTGAGAGGGAGAGAGAGACTGAGAGGGAGAGAGACTGAGAGGGAGAGAGACTGAGAGGGTGAGAGAGACTGAGAGGGAGAGAGACTGAGAGGGAGACTGAGAGGGAGAGAGATAGAGAGGGAGGGGGACTGAGGAGAGGGAGAGAGGGAGAGGGACTGAGAGGGAGAGGGACTGAGAGGGAGAGAGGCTGAGAGGGAGAGAGACTGAGAGGGATAGAGACTGAGAGGGTGAGAGAGGCTGAGAGGGAGAGAGACTGAGAATGAGAGAGAGGCTGAGAAGGAGAGAGGAATTGAGAGCGAGAGAGACAGAGAGGGAGAGAGGAATTGAGAGGGAGGGAGACTGAGAGAGAGAGAGACAGAGAGGGGAGAGAGGGAGAAAGACTGAGAGGAAGGGAGTATGAGAGGATGAGAGGGTAGAGAGACTGAGACGCAGAGAGGGAGAGAGGCTGAGAGGGAGAGAGAAGCTGAGAGGGAGGGAGGCTGAGAGAGACAGGGACAGAGAGGGAGAAAGACTGAGAGGAAGAGAGGGTGAGAGGCTGAGAGGGAGGGAGACTGAGGGAGAGGGACGTCGAGGGAGAGAAGCTAGAGAGGGAGAGAGACTGAGAGGGAGAGAGGCTGAGAGGGAGCGAGACAGAGAGACAGAGAGGGAGAGAAATTGAGAGGGAGACTGATAGGGAGAGGGACTGAGAGGGAGAGAGGCTGAGAGGGAGAGAGGGACTGAGAGGGAGAGAGACTGAGAGGGAGAGAGACTGAGAGGGAGAGAGACAAAGAGTGAGAGGGACTGAGTGAGAGGGACTGAGAGGGAGAGGGGCTGTGAGGTAGAGGGACTGAGAGGGAGAGAGGCTGAGAGGGAGAGAGACTGAGAGGGTGAGAGACTGAGAGGAGAGAGGCTGAGAGTGAGAGAGAGATTGAGAGGGAGAGAGGCTGAGAGGGAGAGAGACTGAGAGGAGAGAGAGACTGAGAGGGTGAGAGGTAGAGAGACTGAGAGGGAGAGAGACTGAGCGGGAGAGAGAGACTGAGGGAGAGAGAGGCTGAGAGGAGAGGGACAGAGAGGGAGAGGGACTAAGAGAGAGGGAGAGAGACTGATAGGCAGAGAGGCTGAGAGGGAGAGAGACTGAGAGGGTGAGAGAGACTGAGAGGGCGAGAGACTGAGAGGGAAAGAGACTGAGAGGGAGAGAGACTGAGAGGGAGAGAGACTGTGAGGGAGAGAGACTGAGAGGGAGAGAGAGACTGAGAGGGAGAGAGACTTAGAGGTAGAGAGACTGAGAGGACGAGAGAGACAGAGAGGGGGGAAACTGAGAGGGAGACTGAGAGGGAGAGAGACAGAGAGGGAGGGGGACTGAGGGAGAGGGACTGAGAAGGAGAGGGACTGAGAGGCAGAGGGACTGAGAGGGAGGGAGGCTGAGAGGGAGAGAGACTGAGAGGGAGAGAGGGAGAAAGACTGAGAGGGAGAGTGGCTGAGGGAGAGGGACGTAGAGGGAGAGAGTCTGAGAGGGAGAGAGACAGAGAGGGAGAGAGAGACTGAGAGGGAGAGGGACTGAGGGAGAGGGACAGAGAGGGAGAGAGGCTGAGGGGGGAGAGGGACAAAGAGGGAGAGGGACTGAGGGAGAGGGACTGAGACGGAGAGAGACTGAGAGGGAGAGAGAGGCTGAGAGGGAGAGAGGGAGAAAGACTGAGAGGGAGAGAGGCTGAGGGAGAGGGATGTAGAGGGAGAGAGGCTGAGAGGGAGAGAGACAGAGAGGGAGAGAGAGACTGAGAGGGAGAGGGACAGAGGGAGAGGGACAGAGAGGGAGAGAGGCTGAGTGAGAGGGACGTCGAGGAAGAGAGGCTGAGAGGGAGAGACTGAGAGGGAGAGAGGATGAGAGGGAGCGAGACAGAGAGACAAAGAGGGAGAGAGGAATTGAGAGGGAGAGAGACTGAGAGGGAGAGGGGCTGAGGGAGAGGGACTGAGAGGGAGAGGGGGCTGAGAGGAACCGGGACTGAGAGGGAGAGAGGGAGAGAGAGATTGAGAGGGAGAGAGACTGAGAGGGAGAGAGACTGAGGGAGAGAGAGACTGAGAGGGTGAGAGGGAAGAGAGACTGAGAGGGATAGAGACTGAGAGGGAGAGAGAGGCTGAGGGAGAGAGAGGCTGAGAGGGAGAGGGACAGATAGGGAGAGGGACTAAGGGAGAGGGACTGGGAGGGAGAGAGACAGAGAGGCAGAGAGGCTGAGAGGGAGAGAGACTGAGAGGGTGAGAGAGGCTGAGAGGGTGAGAGACTGAGAGGGAGAGAGATGCTGAGAATGAGAGAAGAATTGAGAGGGAGAGACTGAGAGAGAGAGAGACAGAGAGGGAGAGAGGGAGAAAGACTGAGAGGAAGGGAGTATGAGAGGGTAGAGAGACTGAGAGGCAGAGGGAGAGAGGCTGAGAGGGAGAGAGAAGCTGAGAGGGTGGGAGGCTGAGAGAGACAGGGACAGAGAGGGAGAAAGATGAGAGGAAGAGAGGGTGAGAGGCTGAGAGGGAGGGAGACTGAGGGAGAGGGGACGTCGAGGAGAGAAGCTGAGAGGGAGAGAGACTGAGAGGGAGAGAGGCTGAGAGGGAGCGAGACAGAGAGACAGAGAGGGAGTGAGAAATTGAGAGGGAGAGAGACTGATAGGGAGAGGGACTGAGAGGGAGAGAGGCTGAGAGGGAGAGAGGGACTGAGAGGGAGAGAGACTGAGAGGGAGAGAGACTGAGAGGGAGAGAGACAAAGAGTGAGAGGGACTGAGTGAGAGGGACTGAGAGGGACAGGGGCTGTGAGGTAGAGGGTCTGAGAGGGAGAGAGGCTGAGAGGGAGAGAGGCTGAGAGTGAGAGAGAGATTGAGAGGGAGAGAGGCTGAGAGGGAGAGAGACTGAGAGGGATAGAGAGACTGAGAGGGTGAGAGAGACTGAGGGAGAGAGAGGCTGAGAGGGAGAGGGACAGAGAGGGAGAGGGACTGATAGGCAGAGAGGCTGAGAGGTAGAGAGACTGAGAGGGTGAGAGAGACTGAGAGGGAGAGAGACAAAGAGTGAGAGGGACTGAGTGAGAGGGACTGTGAGGTAGAGGGGCTGTGAGGTAGAGGGACTGAGAGGGAGAGAGGCTGAGAGGGAGAGAGACTGAGAGGGTGAGAGACTGAGAGGGAGAGAGGCTGAGAGTGAGAGAGAGATTGAGAGGGAGAGAGGCTGAGAGGAAGAGAGACTGAGAGGGAGAGAGAGACTGAGAGGGTGAGAGGGAGAGAGACTGAGAGGGAGAGAGACTGAGCGGGAGAGAGAGACTGAGGGAGAGAGAGGCTGAGAGGGAGAGGGACAGAGAGGGAGAGGGACTGATAGGCAGAGAGGCTGAGAGGGAGAGAGACTGAGAGGGTGAGAGAGACTGAGAGGGAGAGAGACTGAGAGGGAGAGACACTGTGAGGGAGAGAGACTGAGAGGGAGAGAGAGACTGAGAGGGAGAGAGACTTAGAGGTAGAGAGACTGAGAGGGTGAGCGAGACTGAGAGGGGGAAACTGAGAGGGAGACTGAGAGGGAGAGAGACAGAGAGGGAGGGGGACAGAGGGAGAGGGACTGAGAGGGAGAGGGACTGAGAGGCAGTGGGACTGAGAGGGAGGGAGGCTGAGAGGGAGAGAGGACTGAGAGGGAGAGAGGGAGAAAGACTGAGAGGGAGAGAGGCTGAGAGAGAGGGACGTAGAGGGAGAGAGGCTGAGAGGGAGAGAGACAGAGAGGGAGAGAGAGACTGAGAGGGAGAGGGACTGAGGGAGACGGACAGAGAGGGAGAGAGGCTGAGGGGGAGAGGGACAAAGAGGGAGAGGGACTGAGGGAGAGGACTGAGAGGGAGAGAGACTGAGAGGGAGAGAGAGGCTGAGAGGGAGAGAAGAAGGAAGACTGAGAGGGAGAGAGGCTGAGGGCGAGGGACGTAGAGGGAGAGAGGCTGAGAGGGAAAGAGACAGAGAGGGAGAGAGAGACTGAGAGGGAGAGGGACTGAGGGAGAGGGACAGAGAGGGAGAGAGGCTGAGGGAGAGGGACGTCGAGGAAGAGAGGCTGAGAAGGAGAGAGACAAAGAGGGAGAGAGGAATTGAGAGGGAGGGAGACTGAGAGGGAGAGGGGCTGAGGGAGAGGGACTGAGAGGGAGAGGGGCTGAGAGGAACCGGGACTGAGAGGGAGAGAGGCTGAGAGGGAGAGAGAGATTGAGAGGGAGAGAGGCTGAGAGTGAGACAGACTGAGAGGGTGAGAGAGACTGAGATGGTGAGAGACTGAGAGGGAGAGAGACTGAGAGGGAGAGAGAATGAGAGGGAGAGAGACTGAGAGGGAGAGAGACTGAGAGGGAGAGAGACTGAGAGAGAGAGACTGACAGGGAGAGAGACTGAGAGGGAGAGAGACTGAGAGGGAGAGAGCCTGAGAGGGAGACTGAGAGGGAGAGAGACAGAGAGGGAGGGGGACTGAGGGAGAGGGACTGGAGGGAGAGGTACTGAGAGGGTGAGAGAGGCTGAGAGGGAGAGAGACTAAGAGGGAGAGAGACTGAGAGGGTGAGAGAGGCTGAGAGGGAGAGAGACAGAGTGGGAAAGATGCTGAGAGGGAGAGGGGACAAAGAGGGAGAGTGACTGAGGGAGAGGGACAGAGACTTAGAGGTAGAGAGACTGAGAGGGCGAGAGAGACTGAGAGGTGGAAACTGAGAGGGAGACTGAGAGGGAGAGAGACAGAGAGGGAGGGGGACTGAGGGAGAGGGACTGAGAGGGAGAGGGACTGAGAGGCAGAGGGACTGAGAGGGAGGGAGGCTGAGAGGGAGAGAGACTGAGAGGGAGAGAGGGAGAGACTGAGAGGGAGAGAGGCTGAGGGAGAGGGACGTAGAGGGAGAGAGGCTGAGAGGGAGAGAGACAGAGAGGGAGAGAGAGACAGAGAGGGAGAGGGACTGAGGGAGAGGGACAGAGAGGGAGAGAGGCTGAGGGGGAGAGGGACAAAGAGGGAGAGGGACTGAGGGAGAGGGACTGAGAGGGAGAGAGACTGAGAGGGAGAGAGAGGCTGACAGGGAGAGAGGGAGAAAGACTGAGAGGGAGAAAGGCTGAGGGTGAGGGACGGAGAGGGAGAAAGGCTGAGAGGGAAAGAGACAGAGAGGGAGAGAGAGACTGAGAGGGAGAGGGGCTGAGGGAGAGGGACAGAGAGGGAGAGAGGCTGAGGGAGAGGGACGTCGAGGAAGAGAGGCTGAGAGGGAGAGAGACTGAGAGGGAGAGAGGATGAGAGGGAGCGAGACAGAGAGACAAAGAGGGAGAGAGGAATTGAGAGGGAGAGGGACTGAGAGGGAGAGAGATGCTGAGAATGAGAGAGGAATTGAGAGGGAGAGACTGAGAGAGAGAGAGACAGAGAGGGAGAGAGGGAGAAAGACTGAGAGGAAGGGAGTGTGAGAGGATGAGAGGGAGAGAGACTGAGAGGCAGAGAGGGAGAGAGACTGAGAGGGAGAGAGAGGCTGAGAGGGAGAGAGGATGAGAGATGGAGAACAGAGAGGGAGAAAGACTGAGAGGAAGAGAGGGTGAGAGGCTGAGAGGGAGGGAGACTGAGGGAGAGGGACGTCGAGGGAGAGAGGCTGAGAGGGAGAGAGACAGATAGGGAGATAGAAATTGAGAGGGAGAGAGACTGAGAGGGAGAGGGGCTGAGAGGGAGAGAGGCTGAGAGGGAGAGAGGGACTTAGAGGGAGAGAGACTGAGAGGGAGAGAGACTGAGAGGGAGAGAGACAGAGAGGGAGAGGGACTGAGGGAGAGGAACTGAGAGGGAGAGGGGCTGAGAGGAAGAGGGACTGAGAGAGAGAGAGAGGCTGAGAGGGAGAGAGACAGAGATGGAGAGAGAGACTGAGGGAGAGAGAGGCTGAGAGGGATAGTGACTGAGAGGGAGAGAGAGACTGAGAGGGTGAGAGGGAGAGATACTGAGAGGGAGAGAGACTGAGAGGGAGAGAGAGACTGAGGGAGAGAGAGGCTGAGAGGGAGAGGGACAGAGAGGGAGAGGGACGAAGGGAGAGGGACTGAGAGGGTGAGAGACTGAGAGGGAGAGAGACTGAGAGGGAGAGAGAATGACAGGGAGAGAGACTGAGAGGGAGAGAGACTGAGAGGGAGAGAGACTGAGAGGGAGAGAGACTGAGAGGGAGACTGAGAGGCAGAGAGACAGAGAGGGAGGGGGACTGAGGGAGAGGGACTGGGAGGGAGAGGGACTGAGAGGTAGAGGGACTGAGAGGGAGAGAGGCTGAGAGCGAGAGAGACTAAGAGGGAGAGAGACTGAGAGGGTGAGAGAGGCTGAGAGGGAGAGAGACTGAGGGAGAGGGACTGAGAGGGGGAGAGACTGAGAGGGAGAGAGAGGCTGAGAGGGAGAGAGGAAGAACGTCTGAGAGGGAGAGAGGCTGAGGGAGAGGGACGTAGAGGGAGAGAGGCTGAGAGGGTGAGAGACAGAGAGGGAGAGAGAGACTGAGAGGGAGAGGGACTGAGGGAGAGGGACTGAGAGGGAGAGAGGCTGAGGGAGAGGGACGTCGATGGAGAGAGGCTGAGAGGGAGAGAGCCTGAGAGGGAGAGAGACTGAGAGGGAGCGATACAGATAGACAGAGAGGGAGAGAGAAATTGAGTGGGAGAGAGACTGCGTGGGAGTGGGGCTGAGAGGGAGAGAGGCTGAGAGGGAGAGAGGGACTGGGAGGGTGAGAGACTGAGAGGGAGAGAGACAGAGAGTGAGAGGGACTGAGGGAGAGGGACTGAGAGGAAGAGGGGCTGAGAGGAAGAGGGACTAAGAGGGAGAGAGGCTGAGAGGGAGAGAGACTGAGAGGGAGAGAGGGAGAAAGACTGAGAGGGAGAGAGGCTGAGAGAGAGGGACGTAGAGGGAGAGAGGCTGAGAGGTAGAGAGACTGAGAGGGTGAGCGAGACTGAGAGGGGGAAACTGAGAGGGAGACTGAGAGGGAGAGAGACAGAGAGGGAGGGGGACAGAGGGAGAGGGACTGAGAGGGAGAGGGACTGAGGGGCAGTGGGACTGAGAGGTAGGGAGGCTGAGAGGGAGAGAGACTGAGAGGGAGAGAGGGAGAAAGACTGAGAGGGAGAAAGGCTGAGAGAGAGGGACGTAGAGGGAGAGAGGCTGAGAGGGAGAGAGACAGAGAGGGAGAGAGAGACTGAGAGGGAGAGGGACTGAGGGAGACGGACAGAGAGGGAGAGAGGCTGAGGCGGAGAGGGACAAAGAGGGAGAGGGACTGAGGGAGAGGGACTGAGAGGGAGAGAGACTGAGAGGGAGAGAGAGGCTGAGAGGGAGAGAAGAAGAAAGACTGAGAGGGAGAGAGGCTGAGGGCGAGGGACGTAGAGGGAGAGAGGCTGAGAGGGAAAGAGACAGAGAGGGAGAGAGAGACTGAGAGGGAGAGGGACTGAGGGAGAGGGACAGAGAGGGAGAGAGGCTGAGGGAGAGGGACGTCGAGGAAGAGAGGCTGAGAAGGAGAGAGACAAAGAGGGAGAGAGGAATTGAGAGGGAGTGAGACTGAGAGGGAGAGGGGCTGAGGGAGAGGGACTGAGAGGGAGAGGGGCTGAGAGGAACCGGGACTGAGAGGGAGAGAGGCTGAGAGGGAGAGAGAGATTGAGAGGGAGAGAGGCTGAGAGGGAGACAGACTGAGAGGGTGAGAGAGACTGAGATGGTGAGAGACTGAGAGGGAGAGAGACTGAGAGGGAGAGAGAATGAGAGGGAGAGAGACTGAGAGGGAGAGAGACTGAGAGGGAGAGAGACTGAGAGAGAGAGACTGACAGGGAGAGAGACTGAGAGGGAGAAAGACTGAGAGGGAGAGAGCCTGAGAGGGAGACTGAGAGGGAGAGAGACAGAGAGGGAGGGGGACCGAGGGAGAGGGACTGGGAGGGAGAGGTACTGAGAGGGTGAGAGAGGCTGAGAGGGAGAGAGACTAAGAGGGACAGAGACTGAGAGGGTGAGAGAGGCTGAGAGGGAGAGAGACAGAGTGGGAAAGATGCTGAGAGGGAGAGGGACAAAGAGGGAGAGTGACTGAGGGAGAGGGACAGAGACTTAGAGGTAGAGAGACTGAGAGGGCGAGAGAGACTGAGAGGGGGAAACTGAGAGGGAGACTGAGAGGGAGAGAGACAGAGAGGGAGGGGGACTGAGGGAGAGGGACTGAGAGGGAGAGGGACTGAGCGGCAGAGGGACTGAGAGGGAGGGAGGCTGAGAGGGAGAGAGACTGAGAGGGAGAGAGGGAGAAAGACTGAGAGGGAGAGAGGCTGAGGGAGAGGGACGTAGAGGGAGAGAGGCTGAGAGGGAGAGAGACAGAGAGGGAGAGAGAGACTGAGAGGGAGAGGGACTGAGGGAGAGGGACAGAGAGGGAGAGAGGCTGAGGGGGAGAGGGACAAAGAGGGAGAGGGACTGAGGGAGAGGGACTGAGAGGGAGAGAGACTGAGAGGCAGAGAGAGGCTGAGAGGGAGAGAGGGAGAAAGACTGAGAGGGAGAAAGGCTGAGGCTGAGGGACGTAGAGGGAGAAAGGCTGAGAGGGAAAGAGACAGAGAGGGAGAGAGAGACTGAGAGGGAGAGGGACTGAGGGAGAGGGACAGAGAGGGAGAGAGGCTGAGGGAGAGGGACGTCGAGGAAGAGAGGCTGAGAGGGAGAGAGACTGAGAGGGAGAGAGGATGAGAGGGAGCGAGACAGAGAGACAAAGAGGGAGAGAGGAATTGAGAGGGAGAGAGACTGAGAGGGAGAGGGGCTGAGGGGGAGGGACTGAGAGGGAGAGGGACTGAGAGGGAGAGGGGCTGAGAGGAACCGGGACTGAGAGGGAGAGAGGCTGAGAGGGAGAGAGAGATTGAGAGGCTGAGAGGGAGAGAGACTGAGAGGGAGAGAGAGGCTGAGGGAGAGAGAGGCTGAGAGGGAGAGGGACAGATAGGGAGAGGGACTAAGGGAGAGGGACTGAGAGGGAGAGAGACTGAGAGGCAGAGAGGCTGAGAGGGAGAGAGGCTGAGAGGGAGAGGGACTGAGAGGGAGAGAGATGCTGAGAATGAGAGAGGAATTGAGAGGGAGAGACTGACAGAGAGAGAGACAGAGAGGGAGAGAGGGAGAAAGACTGAGAGGAAGGGAGTGTGAGAGGATGAGAGGGAGAGAGACTGAGAGGCAGAGAGGGAGAGAGACTGAGAGGGAGAGAGAGGCTGAGAGGGAGAGAGGATGAGAGATGGAGAACAGAGAGGGAGAAAGACTGAGAGGAAGAGAGGGTGAGAGGCTGAGAGGGAGGGAGACTGAGGGAGAGGGACGTCGAGGGAGAGAGGCTGAGAGGGAGAGAGACAGATAGGGAGAGAGAAATTGAGAGGGAGAGAGACTGAGAGGGAGAGGGACTGAGAGGGAGAGAGGGACTTAGAGGGAGAGAGACTGAGAGGGAGAGAGACTGAGAGGGAGAGAGACAGAGAGGGAGAGGGACTGAGGGAGAGGAACTGAGAGGGAGAGGAGCTGAGAGGAAGAGGGACTGAGAGAGAGAGAGAGGCTGAGAGGGAGAGAGACAGAGAGGGAGAGAGAGACTGAGGGAGAGAGAGGCTGAGAGGGATAGTGACTGAGAGGGAGAGAGAGACTGAGAGGGTGAGAGGGAGAGATACTGAGAGGGAGAGAGACTGAGAGGGAGAGAGAGACTGAGGGAGAGAGAGGCTGAGAGGGAGAGGGACAGAGAGGGAGAGGGACGAAGGGAGAGGGACTGAGAGGGTGAGAGACTGAGAGGGAGAGAGACTGAGAGGGAGAGAGAATGACAGGGAGAGAGACTGAGAGGGAGAGAGACTGAGAGGGAGAGAGACTGAGAGGGAGAGAGACTGAGAGGGAGACTGAGAGGGAGAGAGACAGAGAGGGAGGGGGACTGAGGGAGAGAGACTGGGAGGGAGAGGGACTGAGAGGTAGAGGGACTGAGAGGGAGAGAGGCTGAGAGCGAGAGAGACTAAGAGGGAGAGAGACTGAGAGGGTGAGAGAGGCTGAGAGGGAGAGAGACTGAGGGAGAGGGACTGAGAGGGAGAGAGACTGAGAGGGAGAGAGAGGCTGAGAGGGAGAGAGGAAGAACGTCTGAGAGGGAGAGAGGCTGAGGGAGAGGGACGTAGAGGGAGAGAGGCTGAGAGGGTGAGAGACAGAGAGGGAGAGAGAGACTGAGAGGGAGAGGGACTGAGGGAGAGGGACTGAGAGGGAGAGAGGCTGAGGGAGAGGGACGTCGATGGAGAGAGGCTGAGAGGGAGAGAGCCTGAGAGGGAGAGAGACTGAGAGGGAGCGATACAGATAGACAGAGAGGGAGAGAGAAATTGAGTGGGAGAGAGACTGCGAGGGAATGGGGCTGAGAGGGAGAGAGGCTGAGAGAGGGACTGGGAGGGTGAGAGACTGAGAGGGAGAGAGACAGAGAGTGAGAGGGACTGAGGGAGAGGGACTGAGAGGAAGAGGGGCTGAGAGGAAGAGGGACTAAGAGGGAGAGAGGCTGAGAGGGAGAGAGAGGCTGAGAGGGAGAGAGGATGAGAGATGGAGAACAGAGAGGGAGAAAGTGAGAGGAAGAGAGGGTGAGAGGCTGAGAGGGAGGGAGACTGAGGGAGAGGGACGTCACGGGAGAGAGGCTGAGAGGGAGAGAGACAGATAGGGAGAGAGAAATTGAGAGGGAGAGAGACTGAGAGGGAGAGGGACTGAGAGGGAGAGAGGGACTTAGAGGGAGAGAGACTGAGAGGGAGAGAGACTGAGAGGGAGAGAGACAGAGAGGGAGAGGGACTGAGGGAGAGGAACTGAGAGGGAGAGGGGCTGAGAGGAAGAGGGACTGAGAGAGAGAGAGAGGCTGAGAGGGAGAGAGACAGAGAGGGAGAGAGAGACTGAGGGAGAGAGAGGCTGAGAGGGATAGTGACTGAGAGGGAGAGAGAGACTGAGGGGGTGAGAGGGAGAGATACTGAGAGGGAGAGAGACTGAGAGGGAGAGAGAGACTGAGGGAGAGAGAGGCTGAGAGGGAGAGGGACAGAGAGGGAGAGGGACGAAGGGAGAGGGACTGAGAGGGTGAGAGACTGAGAGGGAGAGAGACTGAGAGGGAGAGAGAATGACAGGGAGAGAGACTGAGAGGGAGAGAGACTGAGAGGGAGAGAGACTGAGAGGGAGAGAGACTGAGAGGGAGACTGAGAGGCAGAGAGACAGAGAGGGAGGGGGACTGAGGGAGAGGGACTGGGAGGGAGAGGGACTGAGAGGTAGAGGGACTGAGAGGGAGAGAGGCTGAGAGCGAGAGAGACTAAGAGGGAGAGAGACTGAGAGGGTGAGAGAGGCTGAGAGGGAGAGAGACTGAGGGAGAGGGACTGAGAGGGGGAGAGACTGAGAGGGAGAGAGAGGCTGAGAGGGAGAGAGGAAGAACGTCTGAGAGGGAGAGAGGCTGAGGGAGAGGGACGTAGAGGGAGAGAGGCTGAGAGGGTGAGAGACAGAGAGGGAGAGAGAGACTGAGAGGGAGAGGGACTGAGGGAGAGGGACTGAGAGGGAGAGAGGCTGAGGGAGAGGGACGTCGATGGAGAGAGGCTGAGAGGGAGAGAGCCTGAGAGGGAGAGAGACTGAGAGGGAGCGATACAGATAGACAGAGAGGGAGAGAGAAATTGAGTGGGAGAGAGACTGCGTGGGAGTGGGGCTGAGAGGGAGAGAGGCTGAGAGGGAGAGAGGGACTGGGAGGGTGAGAGACTGAGAGGGAGAGAGACAGAGAGTGAGAGGGACTGAGGGAGAGGGACTGAGAGGAAGAGGGGCTGAGAGGAAGAGGGACTAAGAGGGAGAGAGGCTGAGAGGGAGAGAGACTGAGAGGGAGAGAGGGAGAAAGACTGAGAGGGAGAGAGGCTGAGAGAGAGGGACGTAGAGGGAGAGAGGCTGAGAGGTAGAGAGACTGAGAGGGTGAGCGAGACTGAGAGGGGGAAACTGAGAGGGAGACTGAGAGGGAGAGAGACAGAGAGGGAGGGGGACAGAGGGAGAGGGACTGAGAGGGAGAGGGACTGAGGGGCAGTGGGACTGAGAGGTAGGGAGGCTGAGAGGGAGAGAGACTGAGAGGGAGAGAGGGAGAAAGACTGAGAGGGAGAAAGGCTGAGAGAGAGGGACGTAGAGGGAGAGAGGCTGAGAGGGAGAGAGACAGAGAGGGAGAGAGAGACTGAGAGGGAGAGGGACTGAGGGAGACGGACAGAGAGGGAGAGAGGCTGAGGCGGAGAGGGACAAAGAGGGAGAGGGACTGAGGGAGAGGGACTGAGAGGGAGAGAGACTGAGAGGGAGAGAGAGGCTGAGAGGGAGAGAAGAAGAAAGACTGAGAGGGAGAGAGGCTGAGGGCGAGGGACGTAGAGGGAGAGAGGCTGAGAGGGAAAGAGACAGAGAGGGAGAGAGAGACTGAGAGGGAGAGGGACTGAGGGAGAGGGACAGAGAGGGAGAGAGGCTGAGGGAGAGGGACGTCGAGGAAGAGAGGCTGAGAAGGAGAGAGACAAAGAGGGAGAGAGGAATTGAGAGGGAGTGAGACTGAGAGGGAGAGGGGCTGAGGGAGAGGGACTGAGAGGGAGAGGGGCTGAGAGGAACCGGGACTGAGAGGGAGAGAGGCTGAGAGGGAGAGAGAGATTGAGAGGGAGAGAGGCTGAGAGGGAGACAGACTGAGAGGGTGAGAGAGACTGAGATGGTGAGAGACTGAGAGGGAGAGAGACTGAGAGGGAGAGAGAATGAGAGGGAGAGAGACTGAGAGGGAGAGAGACTGAGAGGGAGAGAGACTGAGAGAGAGAGACTGACAGGGAGAGAGACTGAGAGGGAGAAAGACTGAGAGGGAGAGAGCCTGAGAGGGAGACTGAGAGGGAGAGAGACAGAGAGGGAGGGGGACCGAGGGAGAGGGACTGGGAGGGAGAGGTACTGAGAGGGTGAGAGAGGCTGAGAGGGAGAGAGACTAAGAGGGAGAGAGACTGAGAGGGTGAGAGAGGCTGAGAGGGAGAGAGACAGAGTGGGAAAGATGCTGAGAGGGAGAGGGACAAAGAGGGAGAGTGACTGAGGGAGAGGGACAGAGACTTAGAGGTAGAGAGACTGAGAGGGCGAGAGAGACTGAGAGGGGGAAACTGAGAGGGAGACTGAGAGGGAGAGAGACAGAGAGGGAGGGGGACTGAGGGAGAGGGACTGAGAGGGAGAGGGACTGAGAGGCAGAGGGACTGAGAGGGAGGGAGGCTGAGAGGGAGAGAGACTGAGAGGGAGAGAGGGAGAAAGACTGAGAGGGAGAGAGGCTGAGGGAGAGGGACGTAGAGGGAGAGAGGCTGAGAGGGAGAGAGACAGAGAGGGAGAGAGAGACTGAGAGGGAGAGGGACTGAGGGAGAGGGACAGAGAGGGAGAGAGGCTGAGGGGGAGAGGGACAAAGAGGGAGAGGGACTGAGGGAGAGGGACTGAGAGGGAGAGAGACTGAGAGGCAGAGAGAGGCTGAGAGGGAGAGAGGGAGAAAGACTGAGAGGGAGAAAGGCTGAGGCTGAGGGACGTAGAGGGAGAAAGGCTGAGAGGGAAAGAGACAGAGAGGGAGAGAGAGACTGAGAGGGAGAGGGACTGAGGGAGAGGGACAGAGAGGGAGAGAGGCTGAGGGAGAGGGACGTCGAGGAAGAGAGGCTGAGAGGGAGAGAGACTGAGAGGGAGAGAGGATGAGAGGGAGCGAGACAGAGAGACAAAGAGGGAGAGAGGAATTGAGAGGGAGAGAGACTGAGAGGGAGAGGGGCTGAGGGGGAGGGACTGAGAGGGAGAGGGACTGAGAGGGAGAGGGGCTGAGAGGAACCGGGACTGAGAGGGAGAGAGGCTGAGAGGGAGAGAGAGATTGAGAGGCTGAGAGGGAGAGAGACTGAGAGGGAGAGAGAGGCTGAGGGAGAGAGAGGCTGAGAGGGAGAGGGACAGATAGGGAGAGGGACTAAGGGAGAGGGACTGAGAGGGAGAGAGACTGAGAGGCAGAGAGGCTGAGAGGGAGAGAGGCTGAGAGGGAGAGGGACTGAGAGGGAGAGAGATGCTGAGAATGAGAGAGGAATTGAGAGGGAGAGACTGACAGAGAGAGAGACAGAGAGGGAGAGAGGGAGAAAGACTGAGAGGAAGGGAGTGTGAGAGGATGAGAGGGAGAGAGACTGAGAGGCAGAGAGGGAGAGAGACTGAGAGGGAGAGAGAGGCTGAGAGGGAGAGAGGATGAGAGATGGAGAACAGAGAGGGAGAAAGACTGAGAGGAAGAGAGGGTGAGAGGCTGAGAGGGAGGGAGACTGAGGGAGAGGGACGTCGAGGGAGAGAGGCTGAGAGGGAGAGAGACAGATAGGGAGAGAGAAATTGAGAGGGAGAGAGACTGAGAGGGAGAGGGACTGAGAGGGAGAGAGGGACTTAGAGGGAGAGAGACTGAGAGGGAGAGAGACTGAGAGGGAGAGAGACAGAGAGGGAGAGGGACTGAGGGAGAGGAACTGAGAGGGAGAGGGGCTGAGAGGAAGAGGGACTGAGAGAGAGAGAGAGGCTGAGAGGGAGAGAGACAGAGAGGGAGAGAGAGACTGAGGGAGAGAGAGGCTGAGAGGGATAGTGACTGAGAGGGAGAGAGAGACTGAGAGGGTGAGAGGGAGAGATACTGAGAGGGAGAGAGACTGAGAGGGAGAGAGAGACTGAGGGAGAGAGAGGCTGAGAGGGAGAGGGACAGAGAGGGAGAGGGACGAAGGGAGAGGGACTGAGAGGGTGAGAGACTGAGAGGGAGAGAGACTGAGAGGGAGAGAGAATGACAGGGAGAGAGACTGAGAGGGAGAGAGACTGAGAGGGAGAGAGACTGAGAGGGAGAGAGACTGAGAGGGAGACTGAGAGGGAGAGAGACAGAGAGGGAGGGGGACTGAGGGAGAGAGACTGGGAGGGAGAGGGACTGAGAGGTAGAGGGACTGAGAGGGAGAGAGGCTGAGAGCGAGAGAGACTAAGAGGGAGAGAGACTGAGAGGGTGAGAGAGGCTGAGAGGGAGAGAGACTGAGGGAGAGGGACTGAGAGGGAGAGAGACTGAGAGGGAGAGAGAGGCTGAGAGGGAGAGAGGAAGAACGTCTGAGAGGGAGAGAGGCTGAGGGAGAGGGACGTAGAGGGAGAGAGGCTGAGAGGGTGAGAGACAGAGAGGGAGAGAGAGACTGAGAGGGAGAGGGACTGAGGGAGAGGGACTGAGAGGGAGAGAGGCTGAGGGAGAGGGACGTCGATGGAGAGAGGCTGAGAGGGAGAGAGCCTGAGAGGGAGAGAGACTGAGAGGGAGCGATACAGATAGACAGAGAGGGAGAGAGAAATTGAGTGGGAGAGAGACTGCGAGGGAGTGGGGCTGAGAGGGAGAGAGGCTGAGAGAGGGACTGGGAGGGTGAGAGACTGAGAGGGAGAGAGACAGAGAGTGAGAGGGACTGAGGGAGAGGGACTGAGAGGAAGAGGGGCTGAGAGGAAGAGGGACTAAGAGGGAGAGAGGCTGAGAGGGAGAGAGAGGCTGAGAGGGAGAGAGGATGAGAGATGGAGAACAGAGAGGGAGAAAGTGAGAGGAAGAGAGGGTGAGAGGCTGAGAGGGAGGGAGACTGAGGGAGAGGGACGTCGCGGGAGAGAGGCTGAGAGGGAGAGAGACAGATAGGGAGAGAGAAATTGAGAGGGAGAGAGACTGAGAGGGAGAGGGACTGAGAGGGAGAGAGGGACTTAGAGGGAGAGAGACTGAGAGGGAGAGAGACTGAGAGGGAGAGAGACAGAGAGGGAGAGGGACTGAGGGAGAGGAACTGAGAGGGAGAGGGGCTGAGAGGAAGAGGGACTGAGAGAGAGAGAGAGGCTGAGAGGGAGAGAGACAGAGAGGGAGAGAGAGACTGAGGGAGAGAGAGGCTGAGAGGGATAGTGACTGAGAGGGAGAGAGAGACTGAGGGGGTGAGAGGGAGAGATACTGAGAGGGAGAGAGACTGAGAGGGAGAGAGAGACTGAGGGAGAGAGAGGCTGAGAGGGAGAGGGACAGAGAGGGAGAGGGACGAAGGGAGAGGGACTGAGAGGGTGAGAGACTGAGAGGGAGAGAGACTGAGAGGGAGAGAGAATGACAGGGAGAGAGACTGAGAGGGAGAAAGACTGAGAGGGAGAGAGACTGAGAGGGAGAGAGACTGAGAGGGAGACTGAGAGGGAGAGAGACAGAGAGGGAGGGGGACTGAGGGAGAGGGACTGGGAGGGAGAGGGACTGAGAGGTAGAGGGACTGAGAGGGAGAGAGGCTGAGAGCGAGAGAGACTAAGAGGGAGAGAGACTGAGAGGGTGAGAGAGGCTGAGAGGGAGAGAGACTGAGGGAGAGGGACTGAGAGGGAGAGAGACTGAGAGGGAGAGAGAGGCTGAGAGGGAGAGAGGAAGAACGTCTGAGAGGGAGAGAGGCTGAGGGAGAGGGACGTAGAGGGAGAGAGGCTGAGAGGGTGAGAGACAGAGAGGGAGAGAGAGACTGAGAGGGAGAGGGACTGAGGGAGAGGGACTGAGAGGGAGAGAGGCTGAGGGAAAGGGACGTCGATGGAGAGAGGCTGAGAGGGAGAGAGCCTGAGAGGGAGAGAGACTGAGAGGGAGCGATACAGATAGACAGAGAGGGAGAGAGAAATTGAGTGGGAGAGAGACTGCGAGGGAGTGGGGCTGAGAGGGAGAGAGGCTGAGAGAGGGACTGGGAGGGTGAGAGACTGAGAGGGAGAGAGACAGAGTGAGAGGGACTGAGGGAGAGGGACTGAGAGGAAGAGGGGCTGAGAGGAAGAGGGACTAAGAGGGAGAGAGGCTGAGAGGGAGAGAGACTGAGAGGGAGAGAGACTGAGTGAGAGATAGAGACTGAGAGGGTGAGAGGGAGAGAGACTGAGAGGGAGAGAGACTGAGAGGGAGAGAGTGACTGAGGGAGAGACAGGCAGAGAGGGAGAGGGACAGAGAGGAAGAGGGACTAAGGGAGAGGGACTGAGAGGGTGAGAGACTGAGAGGCAGAGAGGCTGAGAGGGAGAGAGACTGAGAGGGTGAGAGAGACTGAGAGGGTGAGAGACTGAGAGGGAGAGAGACTGAGAGGGAGAGAGACTGAGAGGGAGAGAGACTGAGAGGGTGAGAGAGACTGAGAGGGTGAGAGACTGAGAGGGAGAGATACTGAGAGGGAGAGAGACTGAGAGGGAGAGAGACTGAGAGGGAGAGAGAGACTGAGAGGGAGAGAGACTGAGAGGGAGAGAGACTGAGAGGGTGAGAGAGACTGAGAGGGTGAGAGACTGAGAGGGAGAGAGACTGAGAGGGAGAGAGACTGAGAGGGTGAGAGAGACTGAGAGGGTGAGAGACTGAGAGGGAGAGAGACTGAGAGGGAGAGAGACTGAGAGGGAGAGAGACTGAGAGGGAGAGAGACTGAGAGGGAGAGAGAGACAGAGAGGGTGAGAGACTGAGAGGGAGAGGGACTGAGAGGGAGAGAGACTGAGAGGGAGAGAGACTGAGAGGGAGAGACTGAGAGGTTGAGTGAGACTGAGAGGGAGAGAGACTGAGAGGGAGACTGAGAGGGAGAGAGACAGAGAGGGAAGGGGACTGAGGGAGAGGGACTGAGAGGGAGAGGGACTGAGAGGGAGAGGGACTGAAAGGGAGAGAGGCTGAGAGGGAGAGAGACTGAGAGAGAGACTGATGGTGGGAGAGCGGCTGAGAGGGAGAGGGACAAAGAGCGAGAGGGACTGAGAGAGAGGGACTGAGAGGGAGAGAGACTGAGAGGGAGAGAGAGGCTGAGAGGGAGAAAGGGAGAAAGACTGAGAGGGCGAGAGGCTGAGGGAGAGGGACGTAGAGGGAGAGAGGGACTGAGAGGGAGAGAGACTGATAGGGAGAGAGACAGAGAGGGAGAGAGAGACTGAGAGGGAGACGGACTGAGGGAGAGGGACTGAGAGGGAGAGAAGCTGAGGGAGAGGGACGTCGAGGGAGAGAGGCTGAGAGGGAGAGAGACTGAGAGGGAGAGCGGCTGAGAGGGAGCGAGACAGAGACAGAGAGGGAGAGAGAATTGAGAAGGAGAGAGGCTGAGAGGGAGAGAGGGACTGAGGGAGAGGGACTGAGAGGGAGAGGGGCTAAGAGGAAGAGGGACTGAGAGGGAGAGGCTGAGAGGGAGAGAGACTGAGAGAGTGAGAAACTGAGAGGGAGAGAGACTGAGAGGGAGAGAGAAACTGAGAGTGTGAGAGGGAGAGAGACTGAGAGGGAGAGAGACTGAGAGGGAGAGAGAGACTGAGGGAGAGAGAGGCTGAGAGTGAGAGGGACAGAGAGGGAGAGGGACTAAGGGAGAGGGACTGAGAGGGAGAGAGACTGAGAGGCAGAAAGGCTGAGAGGGAGATAGACTGAGAGGGTAAGAGAGGCTGAGAGGGAGAGAGAGGCTGAGGAGAGAGGAATTGAGAGGGAGAGAGACTGAGAGAGAGAGAGACAGAGAGGGAGAGAGGGGGAAAGACTGAGAGGGAGGAAGAGGGGGAGAGGCTGAGAGGGAGAGAGGGTGAGCGGTTGAGAGGGAGAGCGGCTGAGAGGGAGAGAGGGTGAGAGGCTGAGAGGGAGAGAGGCTGAGAAGGAGAGAGTCTGAGAGGGAGAGAGGGCGAGAGGGAGAGAGGCTGAGAGGGAGAGCGGCTGAGAGGGAGAGAGGGTGAGAGGCTGAGAGGGAGAGAGGCTGAGAGGGAGAGAGGCTGAGAGGGAGAGAGACTGAGAGGGAGAGAGGCTGAGAGGGAGAGAGGCTGAGAGGGAGCGGAACAGAGGGGGAGAGAGACAGAGAGAGGTAGAGAGACAGAGAGGAGAGAGACTGAGAGAGAGGGAGAGAGACTGAGAGAGAGGGAGAGAGACTGAGAGAGAGGGAGAGAGACTGAGAGTGGGACAAGCAGAAACTCAGTTAAATTCGAGTCAAATGTTCCCCTGGACTTTCACAAGGAACCGTGACATTAATCACAGTTACACACGGGCACCGTGCGATTGGGAAATTCTCTGATTCAATGGAAGCCTCTCTTTCCACTGACAGTGGGGCGGGGGGGGGGGGGGCTGGAGACTTTGGAGAACTCAGCGAGCTGAATTAACCCCCCACCTCTCCCCACACACACGCACCCCCCTCCCCATCACTTCACTAATCAGTCCGTCTTCAGCACAGGAGATATTCCGGGATTAGAAACAGTCCCTTACACAGCCTCACATTTACAACTTCAATTCCAGCTCCTCGGCAACATGATGGACGTCGACACGTTCATGGTTACATGTTGCAGTGCGCACAGCAGGATCCCACAGAAAATAAACATGATGGAGACAGGAGCCCAGCCCAGATCCTGCGGCTCTCTGAACAACCCCTCCCCCCACCCCCACCCCCACCCCCACACACCCCACCCCCACACACACACCCCACCCCCACACACCCCACCCCCACACACACACCCCACCAACACCCCCACACACCCCACCCCCACTCACACACACATTCCCCACCTTAACCAGCCTCCCCATTCAAATAACGACAAATCACATTGGTGTTTTTATCATTTTATTGGAAGAGGAAATATAGAGGGGAATAGCTGGAGAGGGAGGCTCGGTGAGGGGAGGGGGATGCGGTGGGGAAGAGTGAGACTGGGAATTTATCCCACACCCCCTCTCTTTCCCTCTGGAGGCATTTTCAAATCGACTGTCTCAGGACAGGACAGGGCTGTCTCAGGACACTTTCAAATCGACTGTCTCAGGACAGGACAGGGCTGTCTCAGGACATTTTCAAATCGACTGTCTCAGGACAGGGCTGTCTCAGGACATTTTCAAATCGACTGTCTCAGGACAGGACAGGGCTGTCTCAGGACATTTTCAAATCGACTGTCTCAGGAGGGAGAGAGACTGAGAGGTTGAGAGAGACTGAGAGGCTGAGAGGGAGAGAGAGGCTGAGAGGGAGAGAGAGGCTGAGAGAGAGAGAGAGACTGAGAGGGTGAGGCTGAGAGGGAGAGATAGACATAGAGGCAGAGAGAGGCTGAGAGGGAGAGAGACTGAGAGGGCGAGAGAGACTGAGAGGGAGAGAGATTGAGAGGATGAGAGAGACTGAGAGGGAGAGAGAGACTGAGAGGGAGAGAGAGGCTGAGAGGGAGAGAGAGGCTGAGAGGGAGAGAGACTGAGAGGGTGAGAGAGGCTGACAGGGAGAGAGGCTGAGAGGGAGAGAGAGACTGAGAGGGAGAGAGAGGCTGAGAGGGAGAGAGACTGAGAGGGTGAGAGAGGCTGAGAGGGAGAGAGAGGCTGAGAGGGTGAGAGAGGCTGAGAGGGAGAGAGATTGAGAGGGAGAGAGACTGAGAGGGAGAGAGAGGCTGAGAGGGAGAGTGACTGAGAGGGAGAGAGAGGCTGAGAGGGTGAGAGAGGCTGAGAGGGAGAGAGATTGAGAGGGAGAGAGGCTGAGAGGGAGAGAGGCTGAGAGGGCGAGAGAGACTGAGGGTGAGAGAGGCTGAGAGGGAGAGAGAGACTGAGAGGTTGAGAGACTGAGAGGGTGAGAGAGGCTGAGAGGGAGAGAGAGACTGAGAGGGAGAGAGATTGAGAGGGAGAGAGAGGCTGAGAGGGAGAGAGACTGAGAGGGTGAGAGAGGCTGTGAGGGTGAGAGATTGAGAGGGAGAGAGAGACTGAGAGGGAGAGTGACACATAGAGGGAGAGAGAGGCTGAGAGGGTGAGGGAGACTGAGAGGGAGAGAGAGGCTGAGAGGGAGAGAGACAGAGCGAGAGAGAGACTGAGAGGGAGAGAGATTGAGAGGGTGAGAGAGGCTCAGAGGGAGAGAGAGGCTGAGAGGGTGAGGGAGACTGAGAGGGAGAGAGAGGCTGAGAGGGAGAGACTGAGAGGGAGAGACTGAGAGGGTGAGAGACTGAGAGGGAGAGAGAGAGGGAGAGACTGAGAGGGTGAGAGATTGAGAGGGAGGGAAAGGCTGAGAGGGGGAGAGGCTTTGAGGGAGCGGGAGAGGCTGAGAGAGGGAGAGACTGAGAGGGAGAGAGAGAGAGAGTGAGAGACTGAGAGGGAGGGAGAGACTGAGAGGGTGAGAGATTGAGAGGGAGAGACTGAGAGGGAGAGAGAGGGTGAGAGACTGAGAGGGTGAGAGACTGAGAGGGAGAGAGAGACTGAGAGGGAGAGAGAGGCTGAGAGGGAGAGAGACTGAGAGGGTGAGGGTCTGAGAGGGATGGAGAGACTGAGAGGGTCACACACAGGAATCGAACAATCACTACCACAGCAAACTGAATTCAAATGGCCCCGTCAATTTCATTTCACCCTCACATTTAAATCTCGGCCTAAAACACAGGCTTTATTCCAGAATTATCCCCGCTTCAAGTTAAGGGACTATAATTCGAGATTGCTTTACAGTCGATGGATTCATTATTAAAGTGACCCCACTGTTGTTTCATTTCCGGAATTCTGCAGGCAACTTGTGCACGGGGAGATCTCCAAAATGGTGACACTTTCCAAATTGAGTTCCGAGTTTCTGATGGTGGATTTCTCCCTCAGCGGCTATGAGATCTGGCTGAATATCCCGTCAGTGCAGCAGGAAGGGTTCATTAACTCCCTCGTTCGCAACCACTCAAGTTTAAAACTTTTACATTCGAGACCTTCAAACCCACTTTGCAGTCTGTGAGCTATTTCATTGTTTTTTTTAAAGAAGTAGGGACTGTAGATTTATTTATTTATTTTTATAAATTTAGAGTGCCCAATTCATTTTTTCCAATTCGGGGACAATTCCGTGTGGCCAGTCCCCCGAGCCTGCACATCTTTGGGTTGTGGGGGCGAAACCCACGCAAACACTGGGAGAGCTATTTTATTGTAAGAGTTGTGGTCACTGTTGCTGCGCGTAAAAGGCCACAGGCCTGTGAGTGAACACAAGATCCCACAGCGGCAGCTACCTGGACCTAACCGATGGGACACTGTCCTTCCTCCCCCCCCCTCACACCTGCTGGGTGCCCCATTCCCCACTGCACCTAACAACCCCACCCCCACCGCCGTGTCATGTGAAAGACTTAAACTGCCTCTTAAAGTGAAGAAAAACCTTTCTAAAACGAAATCCATTGGCACACAGAAAGATCCCAGAAGGTGCAGTCGGCAGTGTTGAGTGTCGTTTACATTTGCTACCAGGTTGCAGCGAGTGGCTGAAACCGTGAAATCGTCCCCCCCCCCTCTCCCCTCCCCCCTATCCCCTACCCCACCACAAATACCCGGGACGCTCAGAATTAATATAACCTCTGTTATTTTGGAACAATATTTGACAGCTTCATATTCCAGATTTGTATTTTACTCTTTGCCGCCCATCAAAGGGTTAATTTGTTTGTGTCTAAGTGCAAGGCCGGGGCAGCAATAAAGAGACAACTCACGTGAGTGTGGCCTGTGGAGTAGGCCTCAGTCCATCCACTTGTCCTCTGGAGAATAGCCTTTGTCCAAAGATTCCTGGTCGCATTGCAGTCTTCAAAGTTCAAATTCCTGGGAAAAGAGGGAGAAAATTAACTAAAACGCAGGAAAATGTTTAAACTTGTAGCACAGCAAGAGGCCAAGATTCCCCCTCTCAGTCACACACACTCTCAGCAACATCCACCTACAATAATCTCAGTTATAAACCACAGGATAAAAATGATTGAGAGATAGTTACCGTTTCCCTTGTGTTTCTCTTTCTCTCTCTCTCTCTCGCTATCTCATTCGGTCTCTCTATCCCTCTCATTCATATTTCTGTCTCCCTCGTTATCCCTCATCACCCTCCCAGCATTTATTTCTATTTATTTCTCTAATCAGGGTATCCCCAGAAAGATGTGATGAGACTCCCCATTGCAGTTTGTGGGGTGGTTTTCTTCGATTAAAGGTTTAAAGAGACACTAAAAAGCTGGAGAGAAATGGACAGATAGAGGCAGAAAGCAGGGGAGACAGAGAGAGAGAGAGAGGCAAGAATGGAACGAAGACAGAAAGGGAGAGAAAGCCTCTCTTTTTCACGACCTCCCTCTCCCTCCACCCTCTCTTTCTTTCTCCTCTCCCTCTCTCTAATCTCCATTACCCCCCAGCCCCACACTCTTTCTGTACTCTCTCTCTCTTTCTCACTCTCATTCTAATAGTTGGGAAGGAGAACGGAAGAGAGACAGGGTCACACACAGGAATCCAACATTCATAACCACAGCAAACTGAATTCAAATGACCTCCTGCGAATTTAATTTCACCCTCATACTTTACCAGGATGTTGCCTGGAATGGAGAGTAGGTCTTACGAGGAAAGGTTGAGGGTGCTAGGCCTTTTCTCATTAGAACGGAGAAGGATGAGGGGTGACTTGGTAGAGGTTTATGAGATGATCAGAGGAATAGATAAGAGTAGACAGTCAGAGACTTTTCCCCCGGGTGGAACAAACCATTACAAGGGGACATAAATTTAAGGTGAAAGGTGGAAGATATAGGAGGGATGTCAGAGGTAAGTTCTTTACCCAGAGAGTAGTGGGGGCATGGAATGCACTGCCTGTGGAAGTAGTTGAATCGGAAACATTCGGGACCTTCAAGCAGCTATTGGATAGTTACATGGATTACGGTTAAATGATATAGTGTAGATTTATTTGTTCTTAAGGGCAGCACGGTAGCATTGTGGATAGCACAATTGCTTCATTGCTCCAGGGTCCCAGGTTCGATTCCAGCTTGGATCACTGTCTGTGCGGAGTCTGCACATCCTCCCCGTGTCTGCGTGGGTTTACTCCGGGTGCTCCGGTTTCCTCCCACAGTCCAAAGATGTGCGGGTTAGGTGGATTGGCCATGAAAAATTGCCCTTAGTGTCCAAAATCGCCCCTTGTGTTGGGTGGAGGTGTTGAGTTTGGGTAGGGTGCTCTTTCCAAGAGCCAGTGCAGACTCAAAGGGCCGAATGGCCTCCTTCTGCACTGTAAATTCAATGATAATCTATGATTAATCTAGGACAAAGGTTCGGCACAACATCGTGGGCCGAAGGGCCTGTTCTGTGCTGTATTTTCTAAAAAAAAAACTTGTGTCTCGGCCTAAAACACAGGCTTCATTCCAGAATTATACCCGCTTCAAGTTAAGGGACTTTAATTCCGGGCAATCGAGATTACTTTACAGTCAATGGATTCAATTTAAAAGTGACCCCACTATCGTTAATTTTGTGAATTCTGAAGGCAACCTGTGCACAGGGAGAGCCCAACAAATGATGACCACTTTCAAAATTGAGTTCAGAGTTTCTGATCTGAGATTTCTCTCGCTCTCTCTCCCAGATTGCAGAGATTGGCTGAAACAGTGAAATGACACCCCCCCCCCCACCCCCCACCCCCAGCAGCCCACCCCTGGGATGCTCAGAATTAATATAACCCCTGTCATTTTGGAACAAAATTAGACAGCTTCATATTCCAGATTTGTATTTTACTCTTTGCCGCCCACCAAAGGGTTAATGTGTTTGTGTCTAAGTGCAAGGCCGGGGTGGCAATAAAGAGACAACTCACGTGAGTGCGGCCTGTGGAGTAGGCCTCAGTCCATCCACTTGTCCTCTGGAGAATAGCCTTTGCCCCAAGATTCCTGCTCACATTGCAGTCTTTCACAATTCAAATTCCTGGGAAAAAGAGGGAGAAAATTAACTAAACCACTGGAAAAGATTGAAACTATTTAATACAGCGAGAGCCCAGGGTCCCCTTTTCAGTTTTACAACCCCTCAGCAATATCCGAATACAAATAAATCACAGCTTTCAACCAGAGGTTAAAAAAGATTGAGAGACAATTAATACTCAAAATCTTTTTATTGTCACAATTAGGCTTACATTAATACTGCAATGAAGTTACTGTGAAAATCCCCTTCTCTTGTGTTTCTCGCAGTCTCTCTGTACCTCTTATACATATTTATGTCTCCCTCCCTCACTCTCTTTGATCCCTCCAATATTAAAATTAAACCTCAGTCAGGGTAATAACCCGGGTGAAGCCTGCGGAACAGGCCTCAGCCAGCGCTCCCTCGGGAAGAATTCACACTCCCTCGTCCTCCTCACTGGATTCCCAACCTCCTTCCAGTTTTCCAAATAAAGATGCCTCTGGAGAAAAAAAGGAGATAAAATTGGTTATAAAGACAATAACAGGGACATTTAAAAAAATATACAAAACAGCACAACAGGAGTCCAACATTTCTAATCTCGAGCCAATCAGCAACATGTCAACACCCAAAATGCACAGCTCAAAACAGACAGATTGACACACCCAGCGACACACACACACACACACTGAAGCAGAGGGGTAATGTTTTCAGTGTCGTGGGTTTTTGGTTTGAGAACTGAAGTCCCTCAGACACAGATATATCTCAGTGAGCTGTGAGCAGACTCCACCCCTAGTCTCTGCCATGTGTGGAATGTCTGTCTCAGAGGACAGCTCTCTATTGACATGTAAATGAGTGACAAGAGATGCTGATCTCCTTGCTGCTCAGCCCCACACACACAGAATGTGACTTCAGTGAAACCTTGGCCTTCCCCACACCAGTGTTGTTAACTGAGCAGGCCGGAAAATGGGATTAAATGTAATTATTAGACAGGGACGTTCTTATTTTTTCTACCCAAGTGCATAACCTCACATTTATCCATGTTATACTGCATCTGCCCTATCTCTCTTTCACTCATTCCCCTCCCAATAGGATTGAATCATAATTTAAAATAGTATTAGGAAATGATTAGAAACAGTTTGGACTGAGATCTCCTCAGTGACCTGTGTGCAGTCCCCACCCCCGACTTTCTGTCAGGAATGTCCCCCTCGGTGTGTTTCCCGTGTCTGCAAAGGTAACACTTGTCCTGTCTATGGTTATGTTAATTCAGCAGATAACAACAGATTCAGCAATGTCCTGTCCTTATTTCTGTCTTTGTTTCACATTTGATTCCCTCTGAATTTCTGACATGTTGGGAATGACCATTCGTCTGTCGCCTTCGGAAGGCTTTCCATAGAATGAGTAAAAACCAGCAAGAAATCACAGAATGTGAGTTAAACACAACTTCATTTCTGCTCCCATTTAGAGAGAAGATTCCTGGCCAGACAAACAAAGCTCATTGCAAAGTTTCACTTCATATTTTACTTGTTGTTCACAGGCAGATTTTTCACTGAAATCTTCTGATGTCAATTCCTGAGATTAGAATTTATAAAGAAACAATTTGGATTGAATGAAAACGGTCAGTTTGATAACCCTAATGTCCTGAATGCCTCACGTCCTGGCACCCTCACACCATCACACCCTCATGTGCCCTAATCCTCACATCCTGACCCACTCACGTCCCCGAAACCTCAGATCCTGACCCGCTGTGTACCTCTTTCTCTGTGTGTATCCCTCACTCTCTCCGTGTGCCCACCTCTCTCTGCCCCTCTCTCCCACTGTGTCCCTGTTGCTCTCAAAGTGTCCTCTCACTCTATCCCTCTCTTTCACTGTCTACCTCTTTCTCTGTGCGTCACTTTCTCTGTCGCTCTCTCCCTTAATGTATCCCCCTCCCTCTTTCCCCCTCTCTCGCTGTCCCTCTACCTCTAACCCTCTCTCTTTGTCCCACTCTCTCTCACTGTGTACATCTCTCTCACTTTCTATCACTCTATCTCTCTCTCTCCTTCTCTCGCTGTGTCCCTCGCTCTCGCTGTGTCCCTCGCTCTTGCTGTTTCGTCGCTCTCGCTGTGTCCCTCGCTCTCGCTGTGCCCCTCGCTCTCGCTGTGGCCCTCATTCGCGCTGTGTCCCTCGCTCTCTGTGTACCCCTCACTCTCTGTGTACCCCTCACTCTCTGTGTACCCCTCACTCTCTGTATGTCTCTCGATCTCTGTGTGCCCCTCGCTCTCTGTGTGTCCCTCGCTCTCAGTGTGTCCTTCGCTCTCTGTGTGCCCCTCGCTCTCTATGTGTCCCTCGCTCTCTGTGTCCCTCACTCTCTGTGTGTCCCTCGCTCTCTGTGCGCCCCTCGCTCTCGCTGTGTCCCTCGCTCTCTGTGTGTCCCTCCTTCTGTGCGTCCCTCGATCTCTGTGCGTCCCTCGCTCTCTGTGCGTCCCTCGCTCTTTGTGTGTCCCTTGCTCTCTGTGTGTCCCTCGCTCTCTTGTGTTTCTCGCTCTCTCTGTGTCCCTCGCTCTGTGTGTGTCCCTCGCTCTCTGTGCACCCCTCGATCTCTGTGTCCCTCGCTCTCTGTGTGTCCCTCGCTCTCTGTGTGTCCCTCGCTCTCTGTGTGTCCCTCTCTCTCTGTGTGTGTCCCTCGCACTCTGTGTGTGTCCCTTGCTCCTTGTGCGTCCCTAGCGCTCTGTGTGTCCCTCGCTCTCTGCGTGTGTCCCTCGTTCTCTGTGCACCCCTCGCTCTCTGTGTCCCTCGCTCTCTGTGTCCCTCACTCTCTGTGTGTCCCTCGCTCTCTGTGTGTCCCTCGCTCTCTCTGTGTTCCCCGCTCTCTGTGTGTCCCTCGCTCTGTGTGTGTGTCCCTCGCTCTCTGTGCACCCCTCGCTCTCTGTGTCCCTCGCTCTCTGTGTATCCCTCCCTCTCTGTGTCTCCCTCGCTCTCTGTGTGTCCCTCGCTTTCTGTGTGTCCCTCGCTCTCTGTGTGTCCATCGCTCTCTGTGTGTCCCTCGCTCTCTGTGTGTCCCTTGCTCTCTGTGTGTCCCTCGCTCTCTGTGTGTCCCTCGCTCTCTGTGTGTCACTCGCTCTCTGTGCGTCCCTCGCTCTCTGTGTGTCCCTCGCTGTCTGTGTCCCTCGCTCTCTGTGTGCGTCGCTCTATGTGTCCCTCGCTCTCTGTGTCCCTCGCTCTCTGTGTCCCGCGCACTGTGCGTCCCTCGCTCTGTGTGTCCCTCGCTCTCTGTGCGTCCCTTGCTCTCTGTGTTTCCCTCGCTCTCTGTGTGTCCCACGCTCTCTGTGTGTCCCTCGCTCTCTGAGTGTCCATCGCTCTCTGTGTCCCTCGCTCTCTGTGTGTCCCTCGCTCTCTGTATGTCCCTCGGTCTCTGTGTGTCCCTCACTCTCTGTGCGCCCCTCGCTCTCTGTGCACCCCTCGCTCTCTGTGTGTCCCTTGCTCTCTGTGTGTCCCTCGCTCTCTGTGTCCCTCGCTCTCTGTGTGTCCCTCACTCTCTGTGTGTCCCACGCTCTCTGTGTGTCCATCGCTCTCTGTGTGTCCCTCGCTCTCTGTGCGTCCCTAGCTCTCTGTGTGTCCCTCTCTCCCCTGCATCCCTCGCTCTCTGTGTGCAGTCCTCTCTCTGTGTGTCCCTCGCTCTCTGCGTGTCCCTCGCTCTCTGTGCGTCCCTCGCTCTCTGTGTGCACCTCGCTCTCTGTGTCCCCCCCCCGCTCTCTGTGTGTCACCCTCTGTGTGTCCCTCGCTCTCTGTGTGTCCCTCGCTCTCTGTGCATCCCTCGCTCTCTGTGTGACCCTCGCTCTCTGTGTGTCCCTCACTATCTGTGTGTCGCTCCCTCTCTGTGTGTCCCTCGCTCTCTGTGTGTCCCTCGCTCTCTGTGCGTCCCTCGCTCTCTGTGTGTCCCTCGCTCTCTGTGTGTCCCTCGCACTCTTTGTGTCCCTCGCTCTCTGTGTCCCTCGCTCTCTGTGTGTCCCTCGCCCTCTGTGTGTCCCTCGCTCTCTGTGTGTCCCTCCCACTCTGTGTGTCCCTCGCTCTCTGTGCATCCCTCGCTCTCTGTGTGTCCCTCCCTCGCTGTGTGTCCCTCGTCCTCTGTGTGACCGTCGCTCTCTGTGCGTCCCTCGCTCGCTGTGTGTCCCTCGTCCTCTGTGTGACCGTCGCTCTCTGTGCGTCCCTCGCTCTCTGTGTGTCCCTCGCTCTCTGTGTTACCCTTCCTCTCTGTGTCTCCCTCACTCTCTGTGTGTCCCTCGTTCTCTTTGAGTCCCTCGCTCTCTGTGTGCCCCTCGCTCTCTGTGTGACCCTCGCTCTCTGTGTGTTCCTCGCTCTCTGTGCGACCCTTGCTCTCTGTGTGCCCCTCGCTCTCTGTGTGTCCCTCGCTCTCTGTGTGCCCCTCGCTCTCTGTGTGTCACTCGCTCTCTGTGTGTCCCTCGCTCTCTGTGTGTCCCTCGCTCTCTCCGTGTCCCTCGCTCTCTGTATGTCCCTCGCTCTCTGTGTGTCCCTCGCTCTCTGTGGGTCCCTCTCTCTCTGTGCGTCTCCCCCGCACTCTGTGCTTCCCTCGCTCTGTGTGTCCCCCGCTCTCTTTGTGTCCCTCGCTCTCTGTGTGCCCCGGGCTCTCTGTGTGTCCCTCGCTCTCTGTGTGTCCCCCGCTCTCTGTGTGTCCCTCGCTCTCTGTGCGTCCCTCGCACTCTGTTTGTCCCTCGTTCTCTGTGCGTCCCTCGCTCTCTGTGTCTCCCTCGCTCTCTGTGTGTCCCTCGCTCTCTGTGCGTCCCTCGCTCTCTGTGTGACCCTCGCTCTCTGTGTGTCCCTCACTATCTGTGTGTCGCTCCCTCTCTGTGTGTCCCTCGCTCTCTGTGTGTCCCTCGCTCTCTGTGCGTCCCTCGCTCTCTGTGTGTCCCTCGCTCTCTGTGTGTCCCTCGCACTCTTTGTGTCCCTCGCTCTCTGTGTCCCTCGCTCTCTGTGTGTCCCTCGCCCTCTGTGTGTCCCTCGCTCTCTGTGCATCCCACGCTCTCTGTGCGTCCCTCGCTCTCTGTGTGTCCCTCGCTCTCTGTGTGTCCCTCGCTCTCTCTGTTTCCCTCGCTCTCTGGGTGTCCCTCGATCTCTGTGTGTCCCTCGCTCTCTGTGTGTCCCTCGCTCTCTGTGTGCCCCTCGATCTCTGTGTGTCCCTCGCTCTCTGTGTGTCCCTCGCTCTCTGTGTGTCCATCGCTCTCGATGTGTCCATCGCTCTCTGTGCGTCCTTCGCTCTCTCTGTTTCCCTCGCTCTCTGGGTGTCCCTCGCTCTCTGTGTGTCCCTCGCTCTCTGTGTGCCCCTCGCTCTCTGTGTGTCCCTCGCTCTCTGTGTGCCCCTCGCTCTCTGTGTGTCCATCGCTCTCTGTGTGTCCATCGCTCTCTGTGCGTCCTTCGCTCTCTCTGTCCCTCGCTCTCTGTGTGCCCCTCGCTCTCTGTGTGTCCCTCGCTCTCTGTGTGTCCCTCGCTCTCTGTGCGTTCCTCGCTCTCTGTGTGTCCCTCGCTCTCTGTGCGTCCCTCGCTCTCTGTGTGTCCCTCGCTCTCTCCGTGTCCCTCGCACTCTGTATGTCCCTCGCTCTCTGTGTGTCCCTCGCTCTCTGTGGGTCCCTCTCTCTCTGTGCGTCTCCCCCGCACTCTGTGCTTCCCTCGCTCTGTGTGTCCCCCGCTCTCTTTGTGTCCCTCGCTCTCTGTGTGCCCCGGGCTCTCTGTGTGTCCCTCGCTCTCTGTGTGTCCCCCGCTCTCTGTGTGTCCCTCGCTCTCTGTGCGTCCCTCGCACTCTGTTTGTCCCTCGTTCTCTGTGCGTCCCTCGCTCTCTGTGTCTCCCTCGCTCTCTGTGTGTCCCTCGCTCTCTGTGCGTCCCTCGCTCTCTGTGTGACCCTCGCTCTCTGTGTGTCCCTCACTATCTGTGTGTCGCTCCCTCTCTGTGTGTCCCTCGCTCTCTGTGTGTCCCTCGCTCTCTGTGCGTCCCTCGCTCTCTGTGTGTCCCTCGCTCTCTGTGTGTCCCTCGCACTCTTTGTGTCCCTCGCTCTCTGTGTCCCTCGCTCTCTGTGTGTCCCTCGCCCTCTGTGTGTCCCTCGCTCTCTGTGCATCCCACGCTCTCTGTGCGTCCCTCGCTCTCTGTGTGTCCCTCGCTCTCTGTGTGTCCCTCGCTCTCTCTGTTTCCCTCGCTCTCTGGGTGTCCCTCGATCTCTGTGTGTCCCTCGCTCTCTGTGTGTCCCTCGCTCTCTGTGTGCCCCTCGATCTCTGTGTGTCCCTCGCTCTCTGTGTGTCCCTCGCTCTCTGTGTGTCCATCGCTCTCGATGTGTCCATCGCTCTCTGTGCGTCCTTCGCTCTCTCTGTTTCCCTCGCTCTCTGGGTGTCCCTCGCTCTCTGTGTGTCCCTCGCTCTCTGTGTGCCCCTCGCTCTCTGTGTGTCCCTCGCTCTCTGTGTGCCCCTCGCTCTCTGTGTGTCCATCGCTCTCTGTGTGTCCATCGCTCTCTGTGCGTCCTTCGCTCTCTCTGTCCCTCGCTCTCTGTGTGCCCCTCGCTCTCTGTGTGTCCCTCGCTCTCTGTGTGTCCCTCGCTCTCTGTGCGTTCCTCGCTCTCTGTGTGTCCCTCGCTCTCTGTGCGTCCCTCGCTCTTTGTGCGTCCCTTGCTCTCTCTGCGTTCCTTGGTCTCTGTGCGTCCCTGGCTCTCTGTGTGTCCCTCGCTCTCTCTGTGTGTCCTTCGCTCGCTGGAGGGAGGGAGTGAGTTTGTACAGACCAGGAAGTGGAGGGAGTGAGTTTGTACATGCCAGGAGGTGGAGGGAGGGAGTGAGTTTGTACAGACCAGGAGGTGGAGGGCGTGCGTTTGTACAGACCAGGAGGTGGAGGGAGGGAGTTTGTACAGACCAGGAGGTGGAGGGAGTGTGTTTGTACAGACCAGGAGGTGAAGGGATGAGTTTGTACAGACCAGGAGGTGGAGGAGGGAGTTTGTACAGACGAGGAGGTGTAGGGAGGGAGTTTGTACAGACCAGGAGGTGGAGAGAGTGAGTTTGTACAGTCCAGGAGGTGGAGGGAGTGAGTTTGTACAGACCAGCATGTGGAGGGAGGGAGTGAATTCGTGCTGACCAGGAGGTGGAGGGAGTTAGTTTCTTCAGACCAGGAGGTGGAGGGTGTGAGTTTGTACAGACCAGGAGGTGGAGGGAGTGAGTTTGTGCAAACCAGGAGGTGGAGGGAGGGAGTGAGTTTGTACAGACCAGGAGGTGGAGGGAGAGAGTTTGTACAGACCAGGAGGAGGACGGAGGGAGTGAGTATGTACAGGCCAGGAGGTGGAGGGAGGGAGTTTGTGCAGAACATGTGGTGGAAGGAGGGAGTTTGTGCAGACAAGGAGGTGGAGGGAGTGTGTTTGTACAGACCAGGATGTGCTGGGCGTGAGCTTGTACAGACCAGGAGGTGGAGGGAGGGAGTTTGTACAGACCAGGAGGTGGAGGGGCGGAGTTTGTACAGACCAGGAGGTGGAGGGAGTGAGATTGTACAGACCCGGAGGTGGAGGGAGTAATTTTGTACAGACCAGAAGATGGAGGGAGTGAGTTTGTACAGACCAGGAGGTGGAGGGAGTGAGGTTGTACAGACCAGGAGGTGGAGGGACTGAGTTTGAACAGACCAGGAGGTGGAGGGACTGAGTTTGTACAGACCAGGAGGTGGAGGGAGTGAGTTTGTACAGACCAGGAGGTGGAGGGAGGGAGTTTGTACAGACCAGGAGGTGGAGGGTGTGAGTTTATGCAGACCAGGAGGTGGAGGCAGTGAGTTTGTGCAGACCAGGAGGTGTAGGGAGGGAGGGAGTTTGTACAGACCAGGAGGTGGAGGGAGTGAGTTTGTACAGACCAGGAGGTGTAGGGAGGGAGTGAGTTTGTACAGACCAGGAGGTGGGGGGAGGGAGTGAGTGTGTACAGACCAGGAGGTGGAGGGAGAGAGTTTGTACAGACCAGGAGGTGGAGGGAGGGAGTTTGTTCAGACCAGGAGGTGGAGGGAGGGAGTGAGGCTGTACAGACCCGGAGGTGGAGGGAGGGAGTTTGTACAGACCAGGAGGTGGAGGGAGGGAGTTTGTACAGACCAGGAGGTGGAGGGAGTGAGTTTGTACAGACCAGGAGGTGGATAAAGTGGGGGCCATAAGGTCCAAGCAGGGTAACCTGCTCACTGAAGCGGAAGGTATGGCAGTGGTACTGAATGAGTACTTTGCTTATATCATTACCAATTTTCAAGGCCTCTCTGAGCACAGGATTCGAATAGGGGTACTGGAAGAATGCAAATATGACGCCTTTCGTTAAGAAAATTGCAATGGATATCCCAGGAACCTGCAGACCTTTCAGACTGGGATCAATAGTGGGAACGCTGACGGAGGCCATAATATGGGAATTGATAAATATACACTGAGAGAAAAATTATTTGATACTAGGCGCTCAACATGGCTTTGCCAAGGGCAAGCCATTTCTGACATTTAAAGGAGTTATTTCACGAGGTCACAGGCATTGCATGAATGTAGTGCCGTGGGTGCTGAATTTTTGGACATTCAGAAGGCATTTGATACAGTGACAAATCACAGGTTGGTTAACAAATTAAAATGTTTGGGATTGATGGGTCCTTGGAAGCATAGATTGGAAGTTGGCTCAGAGAAAGAAGACGGAGGGTAGGTATAGATGGACATTTTTCAGACAGGATACGAGTTGAAAGTGGCATTCCCCAGGGCTCAGGGTTGGGACCCGTGCTTTTCCTGATTTATTTAAAATGATTTAGAAGTGGATGTTGTGGGTAAAATCTCTAATTTACAGATGATACTAAGCTAGGGAGAATTGTGAGGATGATGCTGAGCGACTTCAAAGGGACATTGACACGTTGGCCAAATGGGAAGACGCCTGGCAGATAAATATCAATGCAGCAAAATGTGAGGTAATGCGTTTTGGTGGAAGAAACATGGGGAGACAATATAGGCTCAATGCTACAAATTTGGCAACTAGGGGCTTTTCACAGTAACTTAATTGACGCCTACTTGAGCCAATAAACGATTATTATTATTATCGAGGGGAGTACAGAAGCAGAGGGACCTCAGCGTTCAAATGCACTGAAGGTGGCCAGGCAAGTTGAAACAGTTGTTAAGAAGGGTTTACAATCCTTGGGTTCATAAATAGAGGCATAGAGTGTGAATGCAAGGAGATGGTGCTACATCTCCATAAATCATTGGTCAGACCACATTTGGAGTATTGTGTTCAGTTCTGGGCACATTATTTAAGGAAAGATGTTAAAATTCTGGAGAGAGTGCAGAGGATATTTACGAGAATGAGGAATTTTCGATACGAGAAAAGATCGGAGAAACTGGGCTTGTTCTCCTTGGAGCTGTTGTTGAAAACTCACCACTATTCTTAGAAGTCCCCCTATACCAAAAAGCGCCGACATTCTAAATGGTGAACAGGGATTCTCACTCCCCGACTCCGATACAGGCTTCAGTGGGTGCTATTAAGGTCAAACAATATTTTCAAGTTAGCCCCCGGTATGACCCATACCTTCACCGAAGATTTCATCTACTTACCGCTTCGATCCTGGGTCCCGCATTGCTAAATAGGTAACGTAGACTTTGGAATAACCACTATTTCAGGTTGAATTAAGTTATTTTATTATTACATGTTTTCTTTTAAAAGCTGCAATTTATTTCTCTGCAGAAAGGAAAAAGATCTTGCCTCTGGATCCTTCTGGTTGGTTGAAGGGACGTTCAGGTCCAACTTGACAATCAATTTTCTTTTTTAAAATCTGGTCTTCTTTCGATGTATTCATTGTTCTGCTCGGTTGCTATGTCCTATCTTTCCCATGTACCGAGCTATGAGAGCTGTCTCTGCTGGCTGTCTCTGAGCTGACTCTGAACTGACTCGGCCTATTCCTTAAATCCTAGTCTTCCTTAGATGCATTAGCTGTTTTAGCTCGGCTGCCCTGCCCTGTCCCTTTCCCATGGCCGAGCTGACTGTAATCTGACTCTGGGCTGTTTGTTCCTTCTCTGCTTCTCCGCCTCTCTGCTTCTCTCTGAGTTCTGTTAGTTCCTGTTCTCTTCTCTCGGTTTATATTCTCTTTCTAACAGTTATTATGTTTTTATGGCTTCAGTGTAAAGTACTTTTTTCACTTTGATTGTAAAAAGTAACTTTGATCTAAACATTCTAATACAACTAAGTATTGATTTTAACGTGACCTCACCCCTCAGGTCTCTGATTACATTGTTTCCTTGGTGATGTTCAAAGTTCCGGCAGCGGTGCGCAGGGGCCTTCTTGGAGGTGAGTAGTGAGTTTAAAAACCTTACCTTTACAGGAGCAGCCCATTGGATTTCGGCGGCAGCGGTGCGCAGGGGCCTTCTTGGAGGTGAGTAGTGAATTTAAAACCACTTACCTTTACAGGAGCAGCCCTTTGGATTTCGGCGGCAGCGGTGCGCAGGGGTCTTCTGGGAGGTGAGTAGTTAGTTTAAAAACCTTACCTTTACAGGAGCAGCCCATTGGATTTCGGCGGCAGCGGTGCGCAGGGGCCTTCTTGGAGGTGAGTAGTGAATTTAAAACCACTTACCTTTACAGGAGCAGCCCTCTGGATTTCGGCGGCAGCGGTGCGCAGGGGCCTTCTGGGAGGTGAGTAGTTAGTTTAAAAACCTTACCTTTACAGGAGCAGCCCATTGGATTTCGGTGCGCAGGGGCCTTCTTGGAGGTGAGTAGTGACAGCAGTTTTATTTGTTTTTATATAAGGCGGGAACCGGAAGTTCTACCTCTGGCAAGTGCCCCCCCCCCCCCCCCAACCAATAAATTCTGGTGGAGAGGAAACCCGAGACACTACACGTGTAGTGTCTCCCACCCGCCCTCCTCCTCTAACCTAATAATAAGACCCATTGGTGTAAGGTAAGTGCCATATTATATTATTAGCATTGTGCAGGTCAAGGATCGGTGGTGGAGGAGCAGTCTCTGTCAGCGAGAGAACCTGAGAACATCTCAGACACTCAGAAGGCAAGTAAGTGATTTTTACTTTTATACCTTTTTTCAAATTGTGTGTGTCGGGGGGGAAATTGAAGCGACATCACAGAAAAGCTGTGACCTGAGTGGCTGGTTGGGATTCTAACCTAAATTTAAAAAATATTTGAGTATTTGGGAACTAATTAAACATAATAACTTAATTATAATTTAGAGGATATCTAAGCCAGAGATCGGAGAGTATTATAGTTAGCTATCGCATTTCTATTAGAAATTTAGTGCTAGGAAACAGATAGTTGACAGTAACTTTGCAATTAAAAAAAAAAAAAGTATTTAAAAAAAAAAAGAGACAAATTTTAATTTTAATTAATTGACGCAATGTCAGTTAGAGGAGTGCTGTGCTCTGACTGTGAGATGTGGCAGGTCCGGGAGGCTTCCAGCGTCCCGGGTGGCTTCATCTGCAGAAAGTGCACCCAACTGGAGCTCCTCACAGACCGCATGGTTCGGTTGGAGCAGCAATTGGATGCACTTAGGAGCATGCAGGTGGCGGAAAGCGTCATAGATCGCAGTTATGTAAATGTGGTCACACCCAAGGTGCAGGCAGAGAAATGGGTGACCACCAGAAAGGGCAGGCAGTCAGTGCAGGAATCCCCTGTGGTTGTCCCCCTCTCGAACAGATATACCCCTTTGGATACTGTCGGGGGGGATAGCCTATCAGGGGAAAACAGCAGCAGCCAGAGCAGTGGCACCACGGCTGGCTCTGATGTTCAGAAGGGAGGGTCAAAGCGCAGAAGAGTAATAGTAATAGGGGACTCTATAGTCAGGGGCACAGATAGGCGCTTCTGTGGACGTGAAAGAGACTCCAGGATGGTATGTTGCCTCCCTGGTGCCAGGGTCCAGGATGTCTCCGAACGGGTAGAGGGAATTCTGAAGGGGGAGGGCAAACAGGCAGAGGTCGTTGTACATATTGGTACTAACGACATAGGCAGGAAGGGGCATGAGGTCCTGCAGCAGGAGTTCAGGGAGCTAGGCAGAAAGTTAAAGGACAGGACCTCGAGGGTTGTAATCTCGGGATTACTCCCTGTGCCACGTGCCAGTGAGGCTAGAAATAGGAAGATAGAGCAGACAAACACGTGGCTAAACAGCTGGTGTAGGAGGGAGGGTTTCCGTTTTCTGGACCACTGGGAGCTCTTCCGGGGCAGGTGTGACCTGTATAAGATGGACGGGTTGCATCTAAACCGGAGAGGCATAAATATCCTGGCCGCGAGGTTTGCTAGTGTCACACGGGAGGGTTTAAACTAGTATGGCAGGGGGGTGGGTACGGGAGCAATAGGTCAGAAGGTGAGAGCATTGAGGGAGAACTAGGGAATAGGGACAGTGTGGCTCTGAGGCAGAGCAGACGGGGAAAAGTTGCTGAACACAGCGGGTCTGGTGGCCTGAAGTGCATATGTTTTAATGCAAGGAGCATTACGGGTAAGGCAGATGAACTTAGAGCTTGGATTACTACTTGGAACTATGATGTTATTGCCATTACAGAGACCTGGTTGAGGGAAGGGCAGGATTGGCAGCTAAACGTTCCAGGATTTAGATGTTTCAGGCGGGATAGAGGGGGATGTAAAAGGGGAGGCGGAGTTGCGCTACTTGTTCGGGAGAATATCACAGCTATACTGCGAGAGGACACCTCAGAGGGCAGTGAGGCTATATGGGTAGAGATCAGGAATAAGAAGGGTGCAGTCACAATGTTGGGGTATACTACAGGCCTCCCAACAGCCAGCGGGAGATAGAGGAGCAGATAGGTAGACAGATTTTGGAAAAGAGTAAAAACAACAGGGTTGTGGTGATGGGAGACTTCAACTTCCCCAATATTGACTGGGACTCACTTAGTGCCAGGGGCTTAGACGGGGCAGAGTTTGTAAGGAGCATCCAGGAGGGCTTCTTAAAACAATATGTAAACAGTCCAACTAGGGAAGGGGCGGTACTGGACCTGGTATTGGGGAATGAGCCCGGCCAGGTGGTAGATGTTTCAGTAGGGGAGCATTTCGGTAACAGTGACCACAATTCAGTAAGTTTTAAAGTACTGGTGGACAAGGATAAGAGTGGTCCGAGGATGAATGTGCTAAATTGGGGGAAGGCTAATTATGACAATATTAGGCGGGAACTGAAGAACATAGATTGGGGGCGGATGTTTGAGGGCAAATCAACATCTGACATGTGGGAGGCTTTCAAGTGTCAGTTGAAGGGAATACAGGACAGGCATGTTCCTGTGAGGAAGAAAGATAAATACGGCAATTTTCGGGAACCTTGGATGACGAGTGATATTGTAGGCCTCGTCAAAAAGAAAAAGGAGGCATTTGTCAGGGCTAAAAGGCTGGGAACAGACGAAGCCTGTGTGGCATATAAGGAAAGTAGGAAGGAACTTAAGCAAGGAGTCAGGAGGGCTAGAAGGGGTCATGAAAAGTCATTGGCAAATAGGGTTAAGGAAAATCCCAAGGCTTTTTACACTTACATAAAAAGCAAGAGGGTAGCCAGGGAAAGGGTTGGCCCACTGAAAGATAGGCAAGGGAATCTATGTGTGGAGCCAGAGGAAATGGGCGAGGTACTAAATGAATACTTTGCATCAGTATTCACCAAAGAGAAGGAATTGGTAGATGTTGAGTCTGGAGAAGGGGGTGTAGATAGCCTGGGTCACATTGTGATCCAAAAAGACGAGGTGTTGGGTGTCTTAAAAAATATTAAGGTAGATAAGTCCCCAGGGCCTGATGGGATCTACCCCAGAATACTGAAGGAGGCTGGAGAGGAAATTGCTGAGGCCTTGACAGAAATCTTTGGATCCTCGCTGTCTTCAGGGGATGTCCCGGAGGACTGGAGAATAGCCAATGTTGTTCCTCTGTTTAAGAAGGGTAGCAAGGATAATCCCGGGAACTACAGGCCGGTGAGCCTTACTTCAGTGGTAGGGAAATTACTGGAGAGAATTCTTCGAGACAGGATCTACTCCCATTTGGAAGCAAATGGACGTATTAGTGAGAGGCAGCACGGTTTTGTGAAGGGGAGGTCGTGTCTCACTAACTTGATAGAGTTTTTCGAGGAGGTCACTAAGATGATTGATGCAGGTAGGGCAGTGGATGTTGTCTACATGGACTTCAGTAAGGCCTTTGACAAGGTCCCTCATGGTAGACTAGTACAAAAGGTGAAGTCACACGGGATCAGGGGTGAGCTGGCAAGGTGGATTCAGAACTGGCTAGGCCATAGAAGGCAGAGGGTAGCAATGGAGGGATGCTTTTCTAATTGGAGGGCTGTGACCAGTGGTGTTCCACAGGGATCAGTGCTGGGACCTTTGCTGTTTGTAGTATATATAAATGATTTGGAGGAAAATGTAACTGGTCTGATTCGTAAGTTTGCAGACGACACAAAGGTTGGTGGAATTGCGGATAGCGATGAGGACTGTCTGAGGATACAGCAGGATTTAGGTTGTCTGGAGACTTGGGCGGAGAGATGGCAGATGGAGTTTAATCCGGACAAATGTGAGGTAATGCATTTTGGAAGGGCTAATGCAGGTAGGGAATATACAGTGAATGGTAGAACCCTCAAGAGTATTGAAAGTCAAAGAGATCTAGGAGTACAGGTCCACAGGTCATTGAAAGGGGCAACACAGGTGGAGAAGGTAGTCAAGAAGGCATACGGCATGCTTGCCTTCATTGGACGGGGCATTGAGTATAAGAATTGGCAAGTCATGTTGCAGCTGTATAGAACCTTAGTTAGGCCACACTTGGAGTATAGTGTTCAATTCTGGTCGCCGCACTACCAGAAGGATGTGGAGGCTTTGGAGAGGGTGCAGAAGAGATTTACCAGAATGTTGCCTGGTATGGAGGGCATAAGCTATGAGGAGCGATTGAATAAACTCGGTTTGTTCTCTCTGGAACGAAGGAGGTTGAGGGGCGACCTGATAGAGGTCTACAAAATTATGAGGGGCATAGACAGAGTGGATAGTCAGAGGCTTTTCCCCAGGGTAGAGGGGTCAATTACTAGGGGGCATAGGTTTAAGGTGAGAGGGGCAAGGTTTAGAGTAGATGTACGAGGCAAGTTTTTTACGCAGAGGGTAGTGGGTGCCTGGAACTCGCTACCGGAGGAGGTAGTGGAAGCAGGGACGATAGGGACATTTAAGGGGCATCTTGACAAATATATGAATAGGATGGGAATAGAAGGATACGGACCCAGGAAGTGTAGAAGATTGTATTTTAGTCGGGCAGTATGGTCGGCGCGGGCTTGGAGGGCCGAAGGGCCTGTTCCTGTGCTGTACATTTCTTTGTTCTTTGTTCTTTGTTCCTTTGTGATATTGTGAAGGGTAGCACGGTAGCATTGTGGATAGCACAATTGCTTCACAGCTCCAGGGTCCCAGGTTCGATTCCCGGCTTGGGTCACTGTCTGTGCGGAGTCTGCACATTGTCCCCCTGTGTGCGTGGGCTTCCTTCGGGTTTTCCGGTTTTCTCCCACAGTCCAAAGATGTGCGGGTTTGGTGGATTGGCCATGCTAAATTGCCCATAGTGTCCAAAATTACACTTAGTGTTGGGTGGGTTTACTGGTTTATGGGGATTAAGTGGGATTACTGGGTTATGGGGATAGGGTGGAGGTGTGGACCTTGGTTCGGGTGCTCTTTAAAAGAGGCGGTGCAGACTCGATGGGCCGAATGGCCTCCTTCTGCACTGTACATTCTATGCAAAAAAAAAAAAAATCAAAAATGCTTTGGTTCCAAGAGGTGTGGATTTTGGTTTGGTTTCTGTCATTTCCATAGTTTTATCTTCCAATTGTGGCCTCAGCTCATAATTTTGGCTTTGATTTTAGCTTTAAATTATGTTTCTCGGAGACTGATAGTCTCCAATTTTCTTTAATTTACCTGGTATTAGCAAAATTTCACACCTAGAATTGTCACCAATTTCAACTGAACCTCATCCTTTCTTTTCCAGCTGCTTACTCAGGTAGTTAATTTCAACGAAGGTGTCAAACATTGCTTTTCGCTGTATGCTAAAAATCCACTTGGTTATAACTTCAAAGGTGTACATTTATCACCTAGTTCAACTGAAACTAGCATCCATGCTTTTTCAAAAGCTTACTAAGATAGTTATTTTCAGTGAAGGTGTGAGCCATTATTTTTGGCTTCATTCAAAATCCTGTGTGTTTGCTTGACCAAGGATATCTGCATTTTACAATCCTGCTCTTTGCAGCTGCTGTTAACCCTTTGTGGGATCTTTCCCTGTATCCTCTCATGTTTCTCCCAGACCAGATATTGCCAGACTTCCATGTTTCAAACGACACATCTTTCCATATTTTCAATAACAAGCAGAAGATTAATAGGATTAGTAGTTGAAATGCCGAGCAACATTAAGCTACTACTGCAGTGAGCTGCCATCAAAACAAGAACATGGAAATCCCCACCGCGGCAGGTGTTTCCTGTTAGTTCAACAGAACAACACTCGCAGAGACTGTTCTGAGGCGCTGCAGGCAGCGAGCCGATTTTCACATTTCTTGGAATTTATGGGAGTCTTCTTGATTTCAAGCGATAGCCTCCTATAAACCGTGCTCCTGGATGTAAAAATCGACCACATCAATCTTTCTGCGTGTCAACGATGGCGACATTTCTGAACTTCAGATGAGCAGTGAGCGTATTTATGCGACTTGCTTCTCACTGAGTGCTCACGTTTCACGTGGGTTGGCAAGCTGCCCGGGAAAGAGACGTGTATGTTGTGCAATTCTGCAGCACTTCTGACAGCCACCGTTCAGATAGTCTGCCGGCTGCAATGGACAATGAAGAAAAATTTGCGACTCAGTAATGTTGCTCATGGTATCCAAGGTGACTGTCCTCAACATCAAAGCAGCAGTTACCAAGTCTGCCAAAAAGCAGGCCACTTTCCTAATCTCATCATAATCCCAGCTTCCAACCTCTTCACAATACTTTACACATTTTTCCTATAATTTTATTTGACAGCATTTGCACCCCACCTCTTGATTTGTCCATTCATCTCCGTAAAGTGCTAAACTACGCAAATACTGCAACTTGAAGTATTAGTTGACAATGCCTTTGCTACTTTGCAGAACAGACAGCATTTGTCGAAGAGAAAGGGATTTACGGTTCAGATCCTTGATCATTGGCGAGGGGAAAATGGTCCCGCGGTGTGTAATTCAGACCATAGGCAGGAGGAATGAGGGTAAGGAGAAAGGGTCTGTTAGAACTAAAGAGAAACTTTGTGATCGGATGGGAGTCAGGAGTAATTAAACGATGGACCGAAGTATTACCAGCGCACACTGAAAGAAATAACATGGGAGCTGTTGTCAGGACCTGATTTTTTTGAACTCGGTTGAATTCGAAAATTAAGGATCTGTCTGATATGATGATGAGGCGCAGCTCCTATAACTTCACCTGAGTTTAACTGAAACAGCGCTGGGGAGCGAGAGAGATAGGTTAGGGTGGGAGAGGGGAAGAGGATGATAGGAGAATGTGACTGAAAGTTAGGGCCTTGTCTGTGGACCTGGTGGTGACCCTCAGCAAATAAATAATACAGAATTGTGTCAAGAGTATGTGTCGGGAATTTGACCTTCGAAATTCTGTAAAGGAAGTGCAGGAGCGAACGTGCGTTGAAAGTGGCAGAACCTCATTCCTTGTCTGGTGGCGTGGATATTAATGAGGAGCGAAAGCATATTATAATTAGCAGCGGGATCGGAAGGTGTTATACCAGAAATGTGTGCAATGATCCGGATACGTCGAGGTCCCCGGCAACCATGGTGCTTGCACCACGCAAGCTCATTCAGAGTTGAGGCAAAGGAAGGTATATGATTGCAGCAGCGAGCATTATTTGAATGGAAGGGAAGGAGGTATGAGAGGATGCAAGAGTCATTCCAAGAGTCAGGATGTGTGAAAGTATAATTCGGACGACTGTGGGAATCAACATTCTTGGAGGATATGTTTCATATTGAGAAAATGAGTCACTGTGCCGGTGGCTCGGATTCTTTATTTATATTTGGAATATGGAACTATTGTTTGAAAGTGAGTTTCATTCTATGTATGACTTTAAATCCATGTCAGTCTCTATAATAATAGTTTATAACTGGTTTTCAGTATTAAGTTTCAATAGGGTCGATGATAATTCGAGGAATTGCAATCGGAACAATGCCGAGGCACTGTGCCGCATTCGACTGCACCGGCAGGGACATGCACAGTTAAAGCGCCTCCGATTCCCCAGCGGATTGAAACCATTTCTGCAGCCAAGAAGGAAATGGGAAAATACGGAAGACATGGTTGAGAGACAATCTAGTGACGTGGGTAGGGAATAGATCAGGTCAGACTAGCAGAGTTTGAGGACCCAAAATAAATATAAAAGGAGAGTGAGAGAGACCAACGTGATGATCTCCAGATTTCCCCTAGATCCATGTGCTTTTGGCTGCTGAAACAGGAAGAAAGTGTAAGAGAATGCCTGGTAGAAGAAGGGATGGAGGAGGGATGGCATCCGATTCCTGGAACATGAAGCAAGATGTGTGACAAGGGGATTGTGGATACACCACACAGGTTCTACCAGAACAGGGCTGGGGCCAATGTATAGGCGGGGACAATAGCTAGCGTTGTTGGAGAGTTCAAAACGTCTGACAGGGTTGGGTCTCCAGAAGCCAGTCACAGCGGAAACAATCTGCAACGGGGGAAAGGACAATGCCAAGAGCAAGTAAATGACAAAAAACCCAGACCATTTTCTATGATATGGAATTGAAGAATGCTCCAAATCAGATTTACCAGTCACACGCGGATGTTGTCACATAAATTTCAGAAAAAATGGTCATTACATCTTTCTTCAACTTGGGAAGTAATAAAAGTCGAATCTTTCTGTCTGTAATATATTCTGAAAGGATAGCGAAGGGAAAATGAGAAAATAGGAGACAGCATTGATCAGGGACAGTGATAATCATAATATGTATTGTCACAAGTAGGCTTACATGAACACAGTAATGAAGCTACTTCGAAAACTCCCCTCTGTGAAGTTACTCTGAAAATCATTTCAATATTGAAATGAGGAACGATAAACCAGAGGATTCAACAACTACATCCAATGGATAAACTGTGGGAAAAGGATATGTTAAATAGCATGAAGTTTATTGTAGATTCCGAAACAGCGGTTTACAGATTATGAAGTTAATCTTTCGGAAAACGTCATAAAAATGTCTAAATAATAAAGCAGCAATCTCAGGGTTTTGAAAGGACTGAATTTAGATTAGTGCTGACGACAGTAAAAGGCAAGAAGGGTGAATAATTCCTCAATTGTGGAGACTAGAATTTTTCAAATAAATATGGTTACAGCTCAGAGATATTAATCAGTTTTCCAAGTACTTCCTGGATATTAAATAGGACAAATGTTTCGAAGGAAGAAATCTAAGCCTCGAAAGCATAATATAAATAGGTAGAAAGAAATGAGGCAGGGAAAAATAAAGTTAAAGACGTCAATTTCCAACACAAAGTGAGGCATTGTCAGTTATGGAAAAAATTGTGAGAAATGGTAGGCCTTCAAGGCACAGATAATTCTGTAATAATTACAATCCATTCTGAGAAGAGGAATGCATTAATAACGACAACACTCTGACAAAAAGCTTTCAATGCTTCTTAGATATTACTCTGCTGCCAGCGGACTGGAAGAACAAAGGACAAAAACTATACAACAAAGGAACAGGCCCTTCGGCCCTCCAAGCCTCTGCCGACAATAATACCTAGCTAGACTAAAATAATTTGCACTTGCGGAGTCCGTATCCTGCCATTCCCAGGCTATTCATATATTTGTCCAGATGCCCTTCAAATTCAGCTATCGTACCTACTCCCACCACCACCACAGGCAGCGCGTCCCATAGAATTACCACAAGCTTTATATTAAACGTGCCTCACACAACAGTTCTACATTTTTCCCCACGCAATTTAAACTTATGTCCCCGAGCACTTAACTCTCCAAACCGAGGAAAGAGCATCTGACGATCCACTCTGTCCATGCAGCTAATAATCTAATAGACCTTTATCGGGTCGCCTCTCCATCTCCGTCTTTCCAGTGAGAAGAGACCGAGTTTAACTAACCCCACATAGCTAACGCCCTCCATACCAGGCAACATCCTAGCAAACAGCTTCTGTGCGATCGCCAAAGCATTCACATCCTTCTGAAAGTGTGGCGACCAGAATTGTACAATAAATTACAAAAGAGGCCTAACTAAGGTCCTGTGCAGCTGCTAAATGACTTGCCAATTGTATATTCATTGCTCCGACCGATGAAGGTCAGCATACCGTATGCCTTCTTGACCACGTTATCAACATGGGTTGCTACTTTCAGTGATCGTACGACATTCACGCCCAGATCCCCAGATCTCGCTGCCTGCCAGTACCCGCAAGAGTTCTAGCATTTACTGTGTAATTACTACCTGCATCGGATCTTCCAAAATGCATTACCTCACACTTGTCCGGATTAAACTCCATCTGCCATTTCTTCGCCCAAGACTCCATCCAAGTTATATCCTTTTGCATCCTCTGACAATCCTTTTCACTGTAAATTCTATAATTCTATGAAAATCAGTATTTCGATATATGCGGTTGGTACAAACTGTGACGGTGAATCAATTAGTGAATGCATTAAGAATATAATTCAGGAGGACATGGAGATACTGTTGAAAGAATCATAGAGCTTACAGTGCAGAAGAAGGACTTCGGCCCATCGAGTCTGCACCGGCACTTGGAACGAGCATCCCACCCAAGCCCACTCCTCCATCCGTTCCCCGTAACCCAGTAACTCCACACAACACAACATTTTGAACACGAAGGGAAATTTAGCACTGCCAATGCACCTAACTGCAGATCTTTGGTCTGTGGGAGGAAACCGGATCACCCGGAAACCCACGCAGCCACGGGGAGGACGTGCAGACTCCACACAGAAAGTGACCAAAGCCGGAGTTCGAACCTGGGACCCTGGAGCTGGGAAGCAATTGTGCGAACCGTGTGCAACTGTGCAGCCCTAGAGGCAGAGGGGAGCAACGTTCTGTTCAATGGGATTGAGTGAGAAGTGGTACACCTTGTGGAAAAAGCACATGTGGTGACAGTATTTAAATAATGGTATTTTGAGAGGATTCAAGATCAGAACTGCGTGTGGAAAGGCCCATAACTGTCACAAAGTCACTGGGAAAGTAGAGAAGCTGATTTTAAAATCCTAGATATTTGTTTTGTACATATTGATACTACGGGCAGCACGGTAGCATAGTGGTTGGCACAATTGTTACACAGCTCCAGGGTCCCAGGTTCGATTCCGGCTTGGGTCACTGTCTGTGTGGAGTCTGCACATCCTCCCCGTGTGTGCGTGGGTTTCCTCCGGGTGCTCGGGGTTCCTCCCACAGTCCAAAAATGTGCAGGTTAGGTGGATTGACCTTGATAAATTTCCCTGAGTGTCCAAAATTTCCCTTAGTGTTGGGTGGGGTTACTGAGTTATGGGGAAATTGTGGAGGTGCTCTTTCCAAGAGCCGGTGCAGACTCGATGGGCCGAATGGCCTCCTTCTGCACTGTAAATTCTATGATAAAGAGCAATATAAAGAATCCGTGGTAAACCTTTCTGTTTCAGTTGGAACATTGTGTACACATCTGAACACTGCACTCTCCAGAGGGCATCAAGGCCCTGGAGATGGCACCGAGGTGGTTTCGCAGGAACACACCATGGGTGATGGAATTCCGTTATATGGCGGAATTTGCATTGATCAGCTTGGAACAGAAAGGCTCAGGGGAGATTCAACAGAGTTATTAGAATGAGGAGAGGTTTCGATGGAGAAAGTGGAGGGAATTATGTGCTCCCACAAGTGATCGGGGACCACAGTTGGTAAATTTAAATTAAAAGAATCAGAAGTAATGAAGGAAATTAATTTACACAGGGGTTTTTCAAACAATCGTCAAAGCACGAGCTAGCAGAGTGACGAAATCAGATTAATGAGGAGCACTTTGAAGGTGAATGAAGGAGCACTTGGAGAGTCCTATTTGCCTGGTTGTTGGAGAAAGTGCGTACGTGAGACTACATCACACAGTTATTTCAAAGGAACTGAATCTAACGGGTTCCTTCTGTGCTTGGTTCAACCTGTAGTCTGATGCAAAACGGTTGACTCATTTTTATTCCAGACTGTTGAATGTCAGTGACCTGCCAGGCCAAGCTGGTGGTTGGAACCTGATCACATTTTATCTATTAAAGGTAACATTACTTCTCATTGGTGCATTTGACCAGACTGCAATGCACGGTTTACACCTATCAAATCATATTGGTTATTTGGAATGGAATATCTGTATACACTGTTATCAAAGACTTAACTTGCAGAGGAGGCAGAAAGTTAAAAGGTGCTGAACCGACCGCTCAACATCGGGGCGATCTTCAGATTTTATCGTTGCCATTGGCAGCTGCAACGATGTCACCGTCTAGCCTGATCTTAATGCTACTGCAGCTTTTGATCTGTAAGTTTTTGAATGTCTTCTGTTTTCCAATGATACAATGATCATTACAGAATATGTGCATTATTAATATAGTTACCTGTCCTCACTGACAGAACATATTGAGCTGATGTGAAATGTAAATGGCATTTTGTACACTTTTCATTTTGTGGTGGATCATTTAATGAGATGTCAGAAATCTTTGCTCTTGCCTTCAATTTGTGACTGGAACAGAGCGCAGGCTGGAGTTCACAATCGAAGTGTGTTATTGAAACTGAGTCTGTGAGACACAGAGTACGATCAGTCTGATAACAGGGTTTGCTGGTGACTGGAGTAATATTCCAGAAAACCATTTTCGAAAACCATAAAACCGTCTTTCATTGGGATGGAGCCAAATTGATATTGCAATGGTTTGTTTAATGTGCAGAACTTCACCTGATTGATATTCTGGATTGTTTGATTCATATTTCAATTCTAGCACCTGAAACTGGAAAATATCCTCCATTTCTGTTTTTAAAAAGTATTAATCGCTGGCATTCATATTGCGGCATTTAGGGTTCAGGAAATGCCAAAACGCTTGACTGTCAAAGACACACAATTGTCAAATGTATTCGGTGTTGTAATGTAGGAAACGGGGCAATTAGATGAGGTACAGAAAGTTCTAACAATCCAGAACGCGTGATAATAACTAAACGCATTCAGTTGTGATGTTGGCAGATGGCTTAATGTTTGGGGTGGGGGGGGGGGGGGGGGGAAATCTCCATCCTTCTTCAAAATCGTGCACCGTGGTAGCGCAATCAAGCCTCCGAATAGCATCTCGTTCAGAAGAGACACAGTCTCCAACAGTCTGGCACACACTCAGTGGGTATACAGCATGGATTTTAGGCTCGGGTCTTGGCAATGACACTCGATCGCAGGACCTCTTGACCAAAAGGCAAGAGTGTTGGAAACTGAGCCTGGACTGATGATAACAGTATTTCGGTGCAACGTTGGAGTTTTCGAATATTTCACCACTAATCAAAATATATTTCATATTACCGGTTAAGAGTCCTGTAAAACGTGTGTTTAAAATCAAAAGCAACTCCACGTCTGACAGCAGTGTGCTTTATTTTTCCAGCTATCGCTATCTGCAGAAACGATAAACTAGATGTGAGATTCTAATCTCATTATTTAAAGCGAGCATGCGAGAAAGAGTGTGCCGTGTTTGTTAGATCAGAGTGCCTTACCATCTGGGTGTAAATTAACCTACTGTGAACACCAGTCAAAATAGCATCGACTCTGCCTGATCGCGCACACATGGTGTTGTGAAAGATTTTACTCAACACTAGTTCGGTCTGAACTCCATGTGGTACAGTTCGTCAAATTAAAGTATTTGCGGCCTTTTTACAGGGTTATAGCGTTGCTGATAGTACCCTAGCTAGAGACGGAACGTATTTTTCAAAAGGGTATTTATTATTGGCAACATTAATATCAAGTGATGTATTCAGAAAATTATGTTACTGTAATTCCCAAAATGTTTTGCGGGATTGGCTCAGAGTTTTTGATTAGTTAGTGGTGACCTTTTAAATGATCACCTTTAATATTTCTCAATGTGTTCTATTTCGTGTATTTATACACAGTGCCTTGTTTTGATGTAAATGTATCAATGGTCCATATGTGCGATATATTTTATACACCATCATGTTGCGTTTTAATGACATGGAAACTGGCCCTTCATTACCTTTCCACCGACTCAATATGTTTCGTGAGTTCACTCCATCCAGGTTCTCACTGTCTCCAATATGTGTGCGCAGAACAAATGCGTTTGGTTACATTTAAAAAAAAATTAGAACAAATTATGATTTGCTGACAGGGACAATCTCTGCCATTGCTACCTGATGCGTTGTACAGTTAGTGAATATTGGATGTTTAAATCCGGCATATATGGATTAATTATCATTAATAATCTTCAAGTTCCATTCAATATTTCCCTGGGTTTGAGCCTGCACCGCGATTGCGAAACATGGCGATAGGAATACCCTGTTAAGCTCAGTCGCTAGTCGGTATAACATTGACTTTTGCTGCACACTCGCGGGGTTAACTGACTCTCCAGGCTCTGATATAATTGGACTGGAGACTTCCAGCAAGTTTGGTCCAAATATTCTGCTTGGAATTTCAGTTTCTGTCTGCTGTGTGCCGCGGAGGACCAAGTAAAGCAAACGTTCGATGCATTGGTGTTCTATTTCAGTTGAAATATAATTTTGGGGAATTGGAATGCGTGCTAATTTGATGCAAGATATTGGACCCAAATTTTGACTGAGAGTTACAGAAATGGTACCGGTTTCCTGATTGATATTGATGGATTTTGAAGTAAATTCACTAGCGACCTGTGAAATATGTGAATTCCAAAAATGGTTCCTCTATTCACTTGTTACAGAGGCATTCGGTAATAAAATGTACTAAAATGCAGGTGCTTTTCTGAATTGATTTTGAGTATCAAACAATGGGAGAAATAGGTTCAGAGAGTAATCTGCAGCTCAAAGTTTTTTTTCTTCTGTTACTTCAAAAGCGTATTACTCCTTGAATAACTTTTTTTTGCAAGTTGGTTGTTGAAAAAGGGCATATTTCACTGAAATACAGGGTGAGAGGGGGTAGTTCAAACGATTCCTTGTGTTTGTCCATTTATAATTTAATGAAGGGGCAGCACGATATCGCAGTGGTTAGCACTGCAGCTGAGGACCCGAGTTCGACCCCGGCACTTGGTCATTGCCGGTGTGGAGTTTGCTCACTGTCCCCGTGTCTTGCTTGGGTCTCATCCCCACAACACCAAGATGTGCAGTTGAGGTGGATTAGCCGCACTATAATTGCCCTTAATTGAAAAAAATAGTTGGGCACTAAAAATAAGTTTTAAAATCAAAATCTGTCCAAAGTTTTTATTTATATTCGTCAAAATTAAAAAAAGGTACCATTCCTCATTCAGGTCGCAGTCGGTAAAAATGTCCATTATGTCTGACCCCGTGATTCAGCAATAACTGAATTTGGACGGGGGATTTTCGCCATATTTTCATTTCGTATTGAAACTGAACGTAACCTCGTAGCAGCTTATTCTTCTGTGTCTCTTGTAACTCTGGACGGAGCACGGCCGGATCTAAAATTTCGAGCTTGCGAGAAGTGGAGAGTGGTCCGTGTGAGAATCGTGTGTATCAAAGTCAGCAATATAGAACACAACAGCAGCACCGACTGCCCACTCGTCCCGCATTGCGAATTCAACCCAGTGAGGGAGTAGTGGACAATGGGCCGTGTGAGGATAGTGTGTATCGATGTCACAAATATAGAACACAACAGCAGCACCGACTGTCCACTCATCCCCCATTTAGAATTTAACCGACTGTGGGACTACTGGAAAATGAGTGTGAGAATAGTGTGTATCGATGTCACAAATATAGTACACAGCAGCAGTACAGAATACATACCCCCGTGTCCCGCATTTCAAAACAACCGAGTGTGAGAGTAGTGGAGAGTGGTCCGTTTGAGAATAGTTTGTATCCATGTCAGAAATATAGAACACAACAGCACCGACTGTCCACTCATTCCACACTGAGAATTCTATACCCAAATTCCGCAGTGCGATACAAAGAAAGAACAAACTTAGTCCCAATAGTCTGTACACTATTTAGATGGTTGGACAATATCTTTAACTATCTAATAGTATTTCAATAACAGAAGGGAAACAATATTGAGACATTGTTATTAATTATTAATAGAGCTGTTCCCAGAAGCACAATCCGAATATGATGCCATTGATCTAATGTGGAGTTCTTGACAGTTTACATCAAATTAACTTTGGATGTCATACATTGACAAATATAGTCTCTTGAGATAATTCGTGAATTTGGTCCCTTTCTACGGGATCCGTAAGGTGATGTAGTATTTCATACCCGGACATGTTTCTGAATGGCCTTTGTTGTATATCCTTTTATACAGGGTTGATCCAAAGATGTAAAATGTGTTCTCCATTTCCGGGAGGGGGTGCAATGTGGATTTGCAAAATGCACTGCAGGAACTCGCGAAGGTTCCTTAGACAGCACCTCCCAAACCCACTACCATTACCAAGAGTAGCAGAAACCTGGGACACCATCACCTGGAGTTTCCCCTCCAAGCCACTCACCGCCCTAACTTGGAAATATATCTCCATTCCTTCACTGTCGCTGGGACAAAATCCAGGATCTCCCTCCCTAACAGCTCAGTGGGTGTACCTACACCTCAGGGAGTGACGCAGATCAAGAGGATTGAAGCAGTTCAAGAGGACAGCTTATCATTACCTTCTGAAGTGCAACGAGGGACAGCCAAAGAACGCTGGCCTAACCAGCGACACCCACATCCCGTAAATGTATGTATATTTTTAAACTGGAGCAGTTGATCAGCAAGGCCATTGTTGAACAGTGGAACAGGCTTGGTGGGGTGAGCATTATTCCTGCTCCGTTCCTTTTTCTCCCTTCACAAGTTCCACATTGTGGTCACTTTGTGCAACAAATCCGGAATGCGCTTCCCGATTTAAATTTGACCAGAACAATTTGGACGGTTCCTCTAAACCTTTTACACATGTTGGTGATTTTCTGCCCAATAGAAAGTTTATCCAGGCACAAGCTCATCAAGTTGGAGATATCACTATTGAAATATTGTTCTGGTTTGTTTGAGCTGAGTTCTTCTTGTCCGCTGTTTTAATGATGCATTATCGCAATATAAAAAAAAATAATAATTTTCTTCCTAAGAACGCACTTAGCTGACAAACTTGTTGAAACAGGATATTAGAGAGTTTAATGCCAAATATTGATTTCAAATTTTCACGCAGCGAATAATCTGTTGGAGAAACATGACCTGATAAAGATTGTGTCTTGAGTGTATTTTGAAATCCCAAAGATCACCCATATCGTTAACTTTCATAATCAAATGTCCATGTTTTTAAATGTCATGCAGTGAGTTCAGTTGCCAACTGTGAAATTTCAGTTTATTCCGTTTTAGTTCGTCTTCTTTGAGTTTCTTGTCATATGTACTAAAATTCGGCTGTTTGTTTTCAGAATTGCAATGACAATTCAACTGCAATGCAACGTTTCAAAACAATTTCACAGTGTACCACCGAGTCCAGAACTCCAAATATTAGTGTTACCATTGAAAGTTCAGGCAGCATTTACAGTCACCTGCAATTTAACGTGTATACCAGCTGACCAGGACGTGGGAGGAATCGTAAATTTGAAATCTAGAGACATATAGCTGTGATTTGGATAAGGGTCCACAGAGAAATACATTCACACTTTGACCACACAGCAACGACAGCGGGCTAAAAATGGAAGAAAATTGAGATAATAGGTGTCGTGTAGATAAATGCGAAAGCAGCAAGTTCTGAGAAAGGACAATATCTGAACATCTCTCTGAGTTCCTAGGAAAACGTCCAGAGGAAGAGGCGAGAATTGAACCTCAGTTATAGATTGTTGTTGATAATTTCCGTGAGGTAAGCACCGTTGGCGAGAGCGGAATTAATTGGTCGTCTCTAGTTATCCAGATAAGGTGGAGGAGAAATTACTTCTACAAGCACTGAATTATTTGCAGAAAGTCCACAGTGACAGGGATAATGTCAGTGTAGTTCCTCTGAAGGGTTAACGGACTGAAAAGGTATACACAGGACGACGATGGGAAAAGACTGAATGGTTTGAAGCAGAGGCACACAACCTTCATATCATTCAGATTAAGAACATTTTGGAAACAATATTGCAACATTATTCGGGCTGGTCTTTCACTGAAATGAAAGCAAGGGGGCATTTCAGGATGGTGACTGATATCAGAGACAGTTGACAAAGACAGCTGAGATTCCAGAAGGCATACAATGGTCACATGCAATTTATACTACGGACACCAGGACAGAAGGAGATCAATGGTCGGGGAATTGGAGATGATTCGGGATTCGCTGCAAACACGTTAGACAATGTTGGGCATATAAAACACCTGAAGATCTCCGGGAATAAATGCCGGTGGGGGGCGGGGGGGGGGGGGATTTGGTGCAGGTCAGGTTTGGTCTGGAGGCCGAGGTGCAGATACTGGGAAGGGCGAGTTACCCAGACGCTTCATTTTAGGTGGCAGTCACACCAATTAGGATAGGGTATTTTAATTCGGCCAGGGATCAGGGACAGGATAGTGTGACTACGAGAGAGGCAGTTAGGACCCTTGGTTTCGAAGTGGCCCTTGGAATTGTCTAACAGCATCGAGGTTCTTGCCGCCTGACTCACCTGATGAAGGAGCTACCCTCCGAAAGCTGGCGATTCCAAATAAACCTGTCGTTCTTCAACCTACTGTTGTAATATCTCGTACTGCGCCCACCCCAGTCCAACGCAGGCATCTCCACATCATGAAACGATTAAAGCAGGGGTTGCAGCGTGTTGGACTGCAGCATTGTGGTAAAGGAAGCCATTCGAAATTTGAAAGGAATATTGTGGTATCTGAGCCCAGTACAGTCAGAAGGCTAGAGAGAGTTCTCTGCAGTCGAGGGTGTGAGTCCAGGTGTCTGTTTTCCCTAGCCAGTGAGGTAATTGTCTTTAGATTGTTACATGAGTCTTCAACGAGCTGGTGCAGGCTAAATGAGTTCAGGGTGATGGATGCGCTGTATGTGGTCACTGGTACCACGACTGAGGAAGTGGGAGCTGTACTACTGGGGTGGTCTTCGTCTGAACTGTGTTAACTTCAGTCCCCTGGCCTAGTCCTATACCTAATGCAGCTGAGAGCTTGAAACGAAATCGTGATGTGAGGGGATTATGCGAGCGCAGATGCCCTAAACCAAATGGAAGAAACGAGGTAAGAGAGCAGAGTACTAATTTGTGTCATGATACCCAGAATGTGGCAGCAACGACAAAATGTACACACGTCAGAGTTACCAACAGATACGGCCAGAAATTACATAAATTAATAACTATGCTGAATTAATGTCCCTGTTTGTGAATGCACGCAGCACTCAAAACAACTTGGATAAATTGAAGGCACAGATAGAAATAAATATATGTGACATGGCAGCCATTATAGAGACAGTTGAAAGCTGATCAAGACTGGGAGCTGAACATCGAAGGGTGATGGATATTTTAGAATGACAGGAAGGTGGGAAAATATGGTGGCTATACACTGTTAATTAAAATCGCATTAGTACAGCAGTGAAAGAAGACGTTTTGTCGAAAGAGCAAGATGCATAATCTGTTTAGGTAGATAAAATAATTGAAAGCAACTTGCAGGGGTTCTATACAGCCCCCTAACAGTAGTTACGGGTATGCCATGGTTTCCAGGAAGAGGTAAATGGGACGTTGAAGGAATGTACCACAATAATCATTGTTGAGTTGTATCTACACATGGTGTTGGCGAATCAAATTGACCAATATAGCCGGGAAGGCGAGTTCATACAGTGTATACAGGACCATTTTTGAGAGTAATATGCACTAGAGCCAAACAGAGAGCCGGACATCCTATACTTGGTTATGAGTAACAAGGGAGCAACAACAACGAACTTCGAACTAAAGAAGCCTCTTGGCAACAGGGGTCAGAATAGTAGACAGTTTCCTGTTCAGTCTGAAGGGGAAAGGCCTGACTCTAAGGCTCATGATTCTAATCCGAATAAAGATTATTATAACGGTTTGAAAACAGATCCAGCGGAAGCGAATTGGGAAACTATTTTCAAACGGGATACAGCGGTAGACTTTGAAAGAGATATTTAATAACTTTCATAAATGTTTATCATAGTGAGAAAGAAATACTCTTTGAGAAACATGCATCTTTCGTGGTTGACTAAGCGAGTTAAGAAGAGTATAAAATTGAAAAGGCCACTGTACAAATCTGAAATATTAGGGTTCGGTCAGAAGATGCATCAGATGTCTTATCTTTGGAAAGTTTTTTAAAGTCTTCCGAAGTGAAGACAAACATAATATACCCGTTCAAAGTCTCCGCCATTTTCCTGTTTTCCATGTACAATTCCCCAGACAGCCCCTCTCTCCCCCCCCCCCCCCCCCGCCCGCACCCCCAACGCCCCACACCACCAGATTTAAAGACACAGAAAATAATGACCAAAATAGAAAATACAGATGGAGAAAAACTTGCTCAGAATCTGCATTACTTTAACTAAAGTTAGTGCTGGGCATTTAGGATGTGTATTGGAGGTTCATCGTGAAAAACAGGAAAACGTCCGAGTCTTTGTTCAGGTATATTATGTCTGCCTTCTTTGCAGAAAACTTGGACAACTTTGAAGAGTTACCAGGAAATCAAGAGGATGGCACGGACTTAAAGCAATCATTGTCAGTAGGGAAGAGTTCTGGGGGAAATAGTGGATCTAAAAGCTGGCAAGTCCCCAGAGCCAGATGGCTTGCATCTGTGAAATATGGTTCAGAGAAATTCTATGCTTTAAGTAGACTTTTCCAACGTTACTTCGATTCTGGGTGGTCCCGGTGTTAACTCTTTCCTCTAGGAAGTCGGGAGACAGACCAGAGGAAACTACAGATTAGTTATCCTACTGACTTTCAGAGACATTGGTAGAGTATATTAACAAGAAATTTATTGCAAGTTACTGATAACATAATTTGGTCAGTCACAGTCAACATAGGTGTATCAAAGGGAAAACCAATTCAGTTGTTTGAGAAAATATCAAGTAAGATGGATGAATGTGGTGTTCTTGAATGTCCACAAGGCATTTGATGACATGGCACATCAATGGCTACCCATACGATAAGATCACTTAGAGCATGGGAACCATGATAGCATGAATAAAGGATTTGTTGTAAAACCTCAAATACTTCGACCAGTGTATTAATCAAAAGTTTTACCCAGGTACCTTGTTTGCAAGATCAACAAATGACAAAACAGGTTCACGGATTGACACAATTTTATTCACAATTCTCTCACGCCACGAAGCATGACTCGGACTCACAGCAGAGATTCAGGTTTTACCCTCACCTAGTGAAGGAGGCTAGCCTGGCTACGGTCATTTGATGTGGATGTGTCTCTGGGTTCCGAAACTCAGAGTCCCATCTCCTTGTGATGGGTGTATCTGGGGCACTCCTCGGTAATCTCTAAAGATGTGTTGTGATGTTTCTTTATTTATACTGGTCTCCGAGCATTTCGTCATAGGTATAAGCCCACAACTAACCATTGTCCCATCCAGATCCCACCTTGTCAATGGTAAAATCAGGATACTCCTGTTTATCCATGGTGGTTCAAGCAAGATTCATTGTCCTCTGATACACCTTCATCGGACGAGCCATCAGTTCATTATGGAGTCTGATGGCTTCTTTTGTCTGTCCTTCGTCCTGTTGCATATTGATCATCTGTGTCTGGAAGTTTGTTACATATTCAAATCATGGTCATGCTCTTTTGTTCCACCGTGAATGGATAATCACAAAGTCCAGCTAGCGATAACGAGTTTGTGTTGACTTGAGTTTGTTGACTTGAGTGTTCTTGCAGACGGCCAATACGGATTCTCGTTGTCTCGTTATCGCTATCTGGACTTTGTGATTATCCACTCACGGTTACACAAAAGAACATGACCATGCTTTAATAATAATGTAATCGTGAATGGACAATCACAAAGTCCACATGGCGATAACGAGTTTGTGTTGACTAGAGTGATCTTTCAGACGGTAATACCGATTCCTGATGGGCCTCAAGTGACGGTTCCTGCTGCATATCTATGTACATTGCCAGCATGGCCGTGGATTGACTCACTGCAGAAAAATGGGTATATATCAGATTGGCAAGTTTTGATAAGAGAAGTCCAAAAGGAATCAGTGCTGGGGAGTCAACTATTTGACATCGACATCAATGATTTGGATGGAGGGACATGATGTATGGCGCCAACACATCTAGAAGAGCAAAGTTGACAAGTGCAAGTAGATACTTAAAAAATGCATTCAGGCAAGATGTGTGGGCACACATTTGACAATAGATTACAATGTTGCCACTTTAGCAGGAAGGGCGTAAAAGCACTATAAGAATTAAATGGAAAGATGTTACAGAACGTTTTGACCAGCGGGATTCCGCACTTGTGTAATTGGAAGCTACTGGGAAATAAGGAGGGAATAGAATGTTGCCCCCCCCCTTGCAGTGATTTATTTATGTTTTTAAAAATAAATTTAGAGCATTCAATTCATTTTTCCCAATTAAGGGACAACTTAGCGAGGCCAAACCACCTATCCTACACATATTTTAGATTGTGGGGTCGAAACCCACGCAAACACGGGGAGAATGTGTAAACACCACACGGATAGTGATACAGAGCCCTAATCGAACCTGGGACCTCGGCGCTGTGAGGAAACCGTGCTAACCAGTTGCGCCACCATGCTGCCCCCCTTGCAGCGTGAATGGAATATGAATGTAGCTTTATTGCACTTGTTCAGTGCCTTGGTGTGTCCACATCTCGTGTAATGTGCAACGTGTTGGCCTCCGTATTTGAAAAATGGTAGCATTGTGTTCGAATCTGTTCATAGCAGGTTTGCTGGACACAGTTCAAGGATGAATAGATTATTTGATTTAAAAAGGTTGAACATGCCCTGTACCCATTGGAGTTCATAAGAATGAGAGATAATATAACTGAAACATATTGAAACATATACGATCGTGAGGGGTTTGATCAAATTGAAGAATGGTTCCACTTGGCAGAGGGGACCACGGGACACAGTTTCAGAATAACGGATTCACATGTAAAGCATAGATCATAGAAACATAGAATCATAGAATGTGCAGTACAGAAAGGAGCCATTCGGCCCATCGAGTCTGCACCGGCTCTTAGAATGAGCACCCAACCCAGGCCCACATCTCCACCCTATCCCCATAACCCAGTAACCCCACCCAACACCAATGGAAACTTTGGAGTCTAAGGGCAATTCACCATGGCCAATCCACCTACCCTGCACATCTTTGGACTGTGGGAGGAAACCGGAGCACCCGGAGGAAACCCACGCACTCACGGGGAGAACGTGCAGATTCCACACTGACAGTGACCCAAGCCGGAATCGAACCTGGGACCAGGAGCTGTGAAGCAATTGTGCTAACCACTGTGCTACCGTGCTGCATGAAGAGATTGTTTTCACCTCAAAGGGTGAAACAAGGTAGAATTCACTTACCACGAAAATAGTGGATGCTGGGTCATTAAATTAAGTTAAGGTTGATTTAGGCAAGTTTTTGATAGACGCACGAGGTAAGAGTTATGGCATTAGATAGCAAAGTGGAGTTGAGACCACCATAATGTTATTCACTGGCAAAGCAGGTTGCAACTGCCGATTGGCCATTTGTTGCTCTTACATTTTATGATCCTTTACTTCTGTGTAACATAGTTATGGCATTCTGCACCAACAGCAGAGCCTGTCCATTAAAGGAGAAGATCATTGATCGAACATCATTAAGACGTCAAATGATGAGGCACGTTAGGGAAGACTGATCAATCCAGACCCCAGGACACGATCCCCACACTCCTTTCAGCCCCACAGGACCTTCAATCCACACCGCTGCCTCCGAGTAACCCCACGACCCGTGGAAAGAGCCCCACATTGAACCCTTTACTCACTGACAATTCCTTAGTTTCCACCCGACGCCCACTGCCCACCCGAACCCTCCTACCACCTCCCACTGACCATCCAGGACCTAATGCCCGGTCTACCCTGACCATATCGCACTGATCGATCATCTGAACACCCCAAATGTCTACTCTCCCACGGACAACCGGAAAATTCCTGACCACATGACCCACTATACCCGCAGTCCACAGCCCACAGCCGATCCACTTAACTGAAACGTTTACCTTCTCTCTGGCTTCTCAAAGTGCCTGTACTTTTAAAAATTCCCGCTTTACTACACGTAGAACCGAAAGAAGGGGCATGTCTTGCTGAGCTGCCGATCAAAGGTCTTGGGAACCTCTTGAACTTTACAGTTCAGGCCCGGTCTGAGTTGGACAGGATGCGGAGAAAGGTGAGGCTTCATTTGCAGACACGGGGAGAAACTGCAAACGTCACACAGACAGTCACCCGAGGTCGAATTGAACCCGGGTCCCTGGCCCTGTGAGGCAGCAGTACTAACCACTGTGCTACACTGCAATATGCTTTCAGTCTTTAGTACATGTTGCCCTATTAAGCCATCTTAAAACCTGATTGTTTCCGGGGTACTTCCATCGCATGAGTGACTGGAAGATATTCTTTCTGTTGTAGCGGGGATTCCCGCACCGTTTGTGATCTGCAATTTCTGACACTTTCATTTATTTGTGCTTAGCGCAGTCTAATTCTCAACGTCTCATTTCAGGCAGCCCCGGGGACAGTCAGACTCCCGCATCAGGTAATCGCCCTTTACTTTCTGATTACCTTCTACCTCTGTGCGCTCTGCCAGCTATTAAATATGGAGACTAGCTCCCCATCTGAAGGTATTTTTGATCACAGATTACCCTGTGCCCGTTTATCAATCAGAAGTGAGAGTGTCCCGCGGACAGTCTTTCACTCCAGCTGTCTGCTGCTGTCTCCAGTCACAGAGGTCACAACTCAGCACAGTGAAGATCAGAGTGTGAAGAATCGGCTCCACTCACACTGCTTCCGCTCTCCATGTTCCACATTCCCGCGCTTGTTCGGGTACACAGAGGGAGAATTCAGAATGTCCAATTCACCTGAAAAACACGTCTTTCGGGACTTGTGGGAGGAAACCGGAGCTCCCGGAGGAAACCCGCGCAGGCACAGGGAGAACGTGCAGACTCCGCACAGACTGTGACCCAAGCCTGGAATCGATCGTGGAGCTCTGGCGCTGCGAAGCCACAGTGCTAACCTCTGTGGTGCCCATAGCTTTGATGGTGGAATGTCCCCCTGAATCCAGTATCCCTGCTCACTTGCAAGGCTGAACATTATGTCTCTTTGCCTTGTACCATGTGTAATATTGACTCTAGGTTATATACGGGTCTGCACATAATCCAATGTTCCCTATGACCCCTCCCCCTTTATCTGGCGAATGGGGACGGGCCGTGCGCTGAGAGGCTACGGGTTTTGTGCACTGTTATCCTTGATATTATTTCTGGTATTTTACAGAGCTACAAACACTGAGACTGGTGGATGGCGGCAGTCCATGCTCTGGGAGAGTGGAGCTTTACTACAGGGGCCAGTGGGGGACTGTGCAGGATTCCAATTGGGACATGCGGGATGCCGCTGTTGTGTGTCGGGAGCTGGACTGCGGGACGGCGCTCTCTGCGTTGGGCAAGGCTCAGTTTGGGGACGGAAACGGATTTCTTGTGACAGGGAGATTTGGGTGCAGCGGGACGGAAAGCGCCCTGTCACAGTGTCCATCAGCTTCATGGAATCACTATACGGGATATTCACACTCCTTTGATGCCGGAGTCATCTGCTCAGGTAAAAATCCTCCTGCTGCCTCTCATTACCCGTCGGATCTCATCGTTTCCCAAAAAGGTGGAAGTGAATAAATTGTTCCAGTGAGATGATAATAATTCCATAATTCACCAGTGATTATTCACATTATTTGAATGTCAGGATCGCGGTGTGGTTTATTTTGTATCCCCTGTGTTGCATTTAGTAAACGGCTCCACCAAAAGTAGTTCGTTTCTGATGCATTTTTGGATTTGGATTTGTTTATTGTCACGTGCATCGAGGTACAGTGAAAAGTATTTTTCAGGGAGCAGCTCAAACAGATCATTTAGTACATGAAAATAAAATAAAATAAAAAGAAAATACATAATGGGGCGACACAAGGTACACAATGTGAATACATAGTCAACGGCATCGGGTGAAGCATACAGGGTGTAGTGTTAATGAGGGCAGTCCATAAGAGGGTCGTTTCTGAGTCTGGTAACAACGGGCAAGAGGCTGTTTTTAAATATGTTTGTGCGCGTTCTCAGGCTTCTGTATCTCCTGTCCGATGGAAGAAGTTGGAAGTGCGAGAAAGCCGCGTGGGAGGCGTCTGTGATTATGCTGCCCGCTTTCCCCAGGCAGCGGGAGGTGTAGATGGCGTCAATGGATGGGAGGCAGGTTCGTCTGATAGACTGGGCGGTGTTCACGACTCTCTGAAGTTTCTTGCGGTCCTGGGCCGAGCAGTTGCCATACCAAGCTGTGATGCAGCCGGATAGGATGCTTTCTATGGTGCATCTGTAAAAGTTGGGTAAGAGTCAGTGTGGACATGCCGAATTTCCTTAGCTTACTGAGGAACAATGGGCGCTGTTGTGCTTTCTTGTTGCTAGCGTCGACGTGGGTGGACATGGAGAGTATCTTGGCGATGTACACCCCTAGGAATTTGAAGCTGTTAACCATCTCCACCTCGGCCCCGTTAATGCTGACAGGGGTGTTTAAAATACTTCTCTTCCTGAAGTCAGAGACTAACTCTTTATTTTGCCGGCATTGAGGTATATATTGTTGTCGTTTCACCACTCCACTAGGTTCTCTATCTCCCGCCTGTATTCTAATTCGTCGTTGTTCGAGATCCGGCCCACTATGGTCGTATCGTCAGCAAACTTGCAGATGGAGTTGGAACCAACTTTTGACACACAATCGTGTGTGTACAGGGAGTATAGTACGGGGCTAAGTACTCAGCCTTGCGGGGCTCCGGTATTGAGGCCTGCCGTGGACGAGGTGCTGTTGTTTATTCTTACTGATTGTGGTCTGTGGGTTAGAAAGTCGAGGATCCAGTTGCAGAGTGAGGAGCCAAGTGCGAGGTTTTGGAGCTTCGATATGAGCTTGGCTGGGATTTTGGTGTTGAAGGCGGAGTCCTTGTTGTCGAGATGCTCGAGGGATGAGTGTGAGGCCATTTACATTTTCATTTATATTTACAATGAAAGCAGAAGCAGTTTCCATTGATATTCAGCCTCAAGCTTCAGTGAATGAGCTAAACTGTTGGAAATGTCACAATCCCCATTCACAAAACCAGCAGCCACGACCGGGCATGCGCCATCCTGCTGGCTCTGCGTCTGCGCAGACTGCTTGCCGCGAGGTCTGATAGATGAGAGGAATTGTGAAGCTGGGAATGAGGCGGCAGCTTCCTCAGGCCAATGGCGGAATGAAGCATGAGTAGGGGTTCCTATGGGTATTAACGGCGCAAGCTGCAAAGCAAGATCGAAAATGTCGATATCCATTCTTAAAAATGTTTTCACCCCTGTTCATCGAGTGAGAACATCAGGATTATACACAATCATATGGACCTTCTCGACAAACAGTGAGACAATGTCTTAAAATCCCGCCGAATAGTTCGCTCTCGATCAACAAAACAGTAGATTAATTGTAGTATATGACTGTGCTTTGCAGATGTCAGTGAAAAACATCTGGATTTGGTCGTTAATTTCCAGCAAAGGGTATTGAACAAATTTTCCTCTCCTAGATTTCTCAATGCTTCCATCGTCAATTATTCAGCTATTCAATAATCTAATTCAATTTGCAGAATCTGATTGTTTGGGATCTGGAGGTTGGACTTAACTGTTCTCATTTGTTATTCTGGCGATCCCATTCCGTGCTTTAGCTAAACCCCGAACCTACCCTCACGGAATAGACATGTCCTCTCCTTGAGCCAGTTTGACACTTTACCTTCTCAATGCCGATTATTTTCTGGTACCTGCAGTAAGTTATCAAATTAAAAACAAGAAAATCAATGGATATCTTAATAAACACTTTCCACAAGATACATGAGAAGTTAGAAATGGCAAACCTCATCGCTTTCCCAGGTGAGCGAATTAATCCGATGTTTGATGTTGTTTGAGGGATACATACTCGCCAGTGCAGCAAGGCTGCTTCTCGATATCGGGCACCTAGAAGGGATGTCGGAGCCGCTGATTAGAATTTAATCCAAATGATAGCATCCCCTACTGGAAGCACACAGAGAGAGAAATATCCGAAGCCGGAGGTGCAGATGGATCTGGATATCCTTGTATATGAACCACAATAAGTTATAATTGAAATACAACCCCGTGTGGAGATTGCACATTCTCCCTATGTCTCAGTGGGGTTCACCCCCACAACTCAATGGCGTGCTGGTTAGGTGGATGGGCGATGCTAAATTGCCGCTTAATTGGAAAAGAAAAAAAAAGGGAAAAAAAGGAAAATTATTGGCTCTTGTAAATTTTGAAAAAAGAACTGGGATACAAGTGATTCTTAATGTAAATACAACGTTGGCTTTTACTGCAGGAGGAAGAGAATATAACAGTAGGGTAGTTTTAAAACTGCTGTACAGGGCATTGATCACACCACATTTGATATATTGTGCATATTTTTGGTCATCTTAGTTCAGTACTGATTTAATTGTGTTAGAATTGTGTCAGATAGCGTTCACTGCACTCATTCCTGGTGTGAAGGGCTTCTCTTTTCAGATAGATTGAACAGGTTTGGCCTATACACATTGTAGGTTAGAAAAACGACAGGTGATATTACTGAAATAAAGAACTTGAGGGGACTTGTCTGTCTCCATACCCGGAGGATGATTCCACTTGTGAGCGATTCTAGAACTCGAGGACACAGTTTCAGAATAAGATATCAAGCGATCAATACAGGCTATTATGTATTATTTATTTCATAGGGTCAGCAGAGTGTGGAATTCTCTCCCCATGAAATTACTGGGAGGCTGGACGCTTAAAACTATTCAAGTCTGGTTTAGATAGATTTGTGACACACGAGGCTGCGAAGGGTTATTGCGCTCAAACGGCGCGATAGAGTTCAGACTACAAGCCGATCAGCCATGGTCTTCCTGAAAAAAGGAGGCTCCAGGGCCGAATATCCGTATACTGACCCAGTTCTTAAATCCTATGTTCTGATGCAGGAACAATGCGCTGGAGGGTCAACGCAGAGTTTGCACATGGCGGCATGGTTAGTCAGTGGTTAGCACTGCTGCCTCACGGAGCCGATGTCCCAGGTTCGATATCGGCTCTGGGCCACTGTCCGTGTGGAGGTTGCACATCTCCAGTGTCTGCGAGTCTCACCCCCACAACCCCAAGATGTGCACGGTGGGTCGATTGGCCATGTCAAATTGCCACTTAAATGGGAAAAATAGAGTTTGGTGCCCTAAATTTAAAAATAAAACCTAGATTTTTAATCACAGGAATGAGAATACTGTAACGGAGCTAGGGCTGAGAGTAACATCATTCCCGCGTGAGAATAAGAGTGCAAAAAAGCTGCCATCTAATTAAATAGAGGTTGCATTCCGTATTGAGAGTTGCAGCAAAATGAAATTTACAAATGAATCGACAGATATTGTGTTGCCAACGGCACTTGTACAACTTAACAGTCTAGAATTTCAATTCTAATCATTTCACACCGCGACTGGAAGAATTAGAGCGCGGTCTTAGATTGAAATGCATTGTAGTGTGGGATGAACGTTAAATTTGTGAAAAGCACCAGTGACAACTTTATCTACTGCCGACTGAACACGGGCAAACACACATTTCAGTCACAGATGTTTTTCAGTACAAGTGTTGTCCAGCCGCCAGGTGAGATGTTTCACTGAACTGAAATAGTCTAAATAGTTTGTTCAGTGTTGTATTTTCTATTTTCCTAAAATTTACAGCACCCAATTATTGTTTTCAATTTAAGGGGCAATTTAGCGTGGCCAATTCAACTATCCTCCACATTTTTGGGTTGTGGAGGTGAGACTCACGCAGGAACGGGGATAATTTGCAAACTCCAGACGGACAGTTACCCTGGCCCGGTTTCAAACCAGGGTCCTCGGTGCCGTCAGGCAGCAGTGCGAACCACTGCGCCACCGTGCCGCCCCCTGTTCAGTGTTAAATAAATGTGTGACGGCAGACTAACGAGAAGTGGGACACTGAGTATTCATTAGGGACACGTTAACAGTTGAGGAAATGACGTTATTTCTGTGCTGTTTCACTGGAAACTCCGACAAGTGGAGAACAATGACCGCAAGCACCGTCACATTGGTTATAATGGAGCCCGATGACGATCACCCACAAGGGCACGGTGTACCCAGGTCTCCCTGCGTACAGATGATATTAATCTGGTTACATTTCAGTCGGTTAACAATATTGGATTGCTGCAGAAATTGTATTTGAGGCATTATAAGGAATGTAAAGCTATTAAAATCACAGATCCCGATATCCATTTTCCCAGAAAGTGACAGGAATTATTATCTCACAGATTGTTATATATAGACTATTGTTCTGACATTGATTGTCTGTCTCACTGAACTCTATTTCTGAAATTCTCATTTCAGGAAGGCCTGGGGACAATCGGACTATTCCAGCAGGTAATCACTCCATTTTCATGTTTTCTACTATGGAAATGATTAATCCACCACATTAACTATGAAGTCTGGGATACATTCTCAATGTCTTTTAGATCACAGATTAACCTGCTGTGCGCTTAACAATCAGAAAGGCAGAGTGCCCCGTGCACTATCCCGAATGATCTTTCACTCCAGCTGACAGACTGCTGCTGACCTCATTCGCAGAGATCACAACTCAGCACAGTCAATATCAGAGTGTGAAGAATCAGCTCCACTCCCACTGCTGCCGGTCTCCATGTTCTACCTGACCAATCAGCAGTGATATCGAGATCAGATGAACAACCAGACCGGCATGTATGTGGGATGTCATCTCTCCTGAACGGTCCTGGGACTCGATCCCACAGTTTTGGACCAATCATGTCTGAACACCATGGGCAATAGCCTGTGCAACCTCCGACCTCTATAAGTTTAAAAAAATGCTGAAAATGTCACCAACTCGATCCCATTGGAGTTGCTGTGATGGTGAAACTCTCCTCTGAATCCAGTTTCCCTGCTCACTTGCACCGTTTAACATTAAGTCTCTTTCCCTTTTACCATGTGTAATCTTTTCTCTGGGTTTTATTCGGGTCTGGAGACAATCCAGTGTTAGAAAATCCCCCTCCCCCTTTATCTGGTGAATGGGAGGCTGAGGGTTGCATGCACATGATACTCTTGATATTATTTCTGGTATTTTACAGAGTTACAAACACTGAGACTGGTGGATGGGGGCAGTCCATGCTCTGGGAGAGTGGAGATTCACTACAGGGGTCAGTGGGGGACTGTGCTGGATTCCAATTGGGACATGCGGGATGCCGCTATTGTGTGTCGGGAGCTGGACTGCGGGACAGCGCTCTCTGCGTTGGGCAAGGCTCACTTTGGGAAAGGAAACGGGACACATGTGACAGGGAATGTCGAGTGCACCGGGACCGAGACCGCCCTGTCACAGTGTGCTTCAGATCGATGGGATCACGAGGCCGAAAATTCACACTCTGATGATGCCGGTGTCATCTGCTCAGGTAAAAATCCTCCTGCTGCCTCTCATTACCCACCGGCTCTTGTGGTTTTCTGAAAAAGCTTAAGTGAAATAATCTGGAAAGTGAGATGAAAATAATTCCGGAATTCTCCTGTGATGCATACATTTGATTAATTTCAGGATCACGGTTTATTTAATGCATATCAAAAGTAGATAACTGAATAAATGCCTCCACCGAAAGCTGTGAGTTTCTAATGCTGCTTAAGTTAACAATGAAGAGAGAATACGCTTCCATTGAGATTCAGCCTCATGTTGCAGTGAATGACCTAATCTGTTGGAAATGTTCCAACCTCAATTCTCAAATCCAGCAGCCACTACCGGGCATGCGCCATCCTGCTGGCTCTGCGTCTGCGCAGACAGCTCGCCGCGAGGTCTGACTTTTGAGAGAGATTGTGAAGCTGGGACTGAGATGGAGCTATTTGAGGCCCGATAGGGAATGTGGAATGGATCCATGGTTAATGTGGACACTAAGAAAGACAGCTACATAATGGGGGCCTGAAGCCTGTATCTGCCACCCATTCTGACAGTTTGATATTAAAACAGCAATTCTAAAAGGATTACATTATTGCACTGTTAATGTAAGCTGGCCAGCACGGTGTTGCATTGCTGCCTCACGGCGCCGAGGTCCCAGGTTCGATCCCGGCTCTGGGTCACTGACTGTGAGGAGTTCGCACATTCTCCCCGGGCTAGGTGGGTTTCGCCTCCACATCCCAAATATGTGCAGGGTAGATGGATTGGTCACGCCACATTTCCCCTTAAATGGAAAAAAATGATTTGTGTACTCTAAATTTATAAAGAATAAAACGTTAATGTAAGCCTACTTGTGACACTAATAAAGCTTATTATTACAGTTATCATTATTATTATTCGAATAATCACCTCAGGCCAGAACAGTGCCGCCTCTGTGCCAAAGGTAACATACACTATCCCCACAACAGAGACATGTCACATATAGTTAAGCTCATGAACATTTATTCTTCACAATGTTGTGAGAACTAGATTTTGAAATTAAAACCAAAAAATAGATGTAAACATCTTTACCTAAACGTTTATGAGATACCTGGGCAGTTAGAAATATATACCATCCGCGCTTTCCCTCGCAGTGTTTAAGGGATGTCACCTGACTGGGGCCTGAGACTGTTGATGAGGTTATATAAAATTTCGCAACTCGTTTTCATGATAAAGCGTCTTACATTGATCACTGTGTATTGAAACGTATTTCTCAGGAAGCGACAAGCTCAGACTGGTGAATGGAAGCAGTCCTTGCGCAGGACGACTGGAGATTTACTCAAGTGGATCCTGGTCCACAGTTTGGGGTGACGAGTTCTCCTGGTCATCATTGGATGCGGACGTTGTTTGTAAGGAGCTAGACTGTGGCTCTGGAGTAGCAGCGCCGCTGAACTCTCATTTTGGGCAAGGACCAGGTCCTGTTATCGGACCACCTGGCTGTGGACATCAGCAGGACGTTGGAGTAATCTGTTCAGGTACAACCTCAAATAGTTAGAGGAACAAACCAGTTTGGTCCACAAAATCTACACGGCCGCAGCAAGACAGATAGTAATAGATTAGATACAATTCCATCTTAAGAAAGGGAATTGACAAATGAAAATGACAACACCTATACGTCCACTTGAGAACAGGTGTCACTGATAGTTTAAATGTAGAGATACCTTGTTTTTCTTCCTGCCCCATAAATTAAACGGACAGAAGCCACTGTCATTAATATCACACTGCTTTCAACTAACTCATTCAAGGCAGACTGGGTATTGAATCTCTGAACAACCGTTAAAGGTGAGAAGATGCAAAATCGATTGTTGCGGATGAACTTGAAATGGTATTTCTGCACAAGCTTCCAGTTCAGGCCGATGAGTTAGATTTTGTAATGCATTGGGAACAAGGTTGATATTTTTTGCAAAGTGAATGACAACAACTATCCTGTGATGACTGTTTTCAAAGCCTGTATCTCATGTTTTAGACTGTTTATAGCCGAAAAAGAGGGCAATAGGCTAGGTAGCTGGGACAGGTTTCATTGGATTTGGAAGGTGTGGAATCCGCCTTTGCAGAAGTCTCGTGGTTTTCCAGGGGGAAATAAGCTAATTGAGGGAGAACATGTCAGCCTGTGGTCAGAACATGGTGTGCATGGTGAAAGAGTGTTACTTTTTTGACGGCGAATTTAATACATTGTGTATCAGAGTATTATTGAGTGTTCAGCCGATGGTTCCCGTGGGAACGCCATACTACCAGCACTGTCATGACCTGAATGAAAGCGGCTCTGCCGAAGTTTACATTAATGCTGATATGGGTATCTACATTTGGGTTGATGTAAGCTGCTTGAAGATCAGATCCTGCGGATGGAAGAGTTGTTGAAATCCAGTGGAGGATGATAGAGTTCTAGATATGTGTTTAAAGAGCGACCTGAGAAATCTGGAATGTTTACCTTTTCTTTGTTAACTATTTAAAGTACAATTTATAGCTTCGACTGAATACATTTTGCCAAAGGGTCGTTTTAATGTTTGTTGATATTGGTATGATTGTTACTGTAAAAGTTTTACAATATGAGATTTTCTCCATTCGTTTGTTCCATTGTGGCCATTTGGGAAGTATTGTAGCCATTTGAGTTTATTGATGTCTGTAGCGAAAATTAAAGTTCGACAGGAATAGTCTGGAACCGAGAAAGGTTGAACAAGAATTTGAGAATCTTAGTGATGCGATTCTGGTGGAATAGTTCAAAATTAGTGTCCTTTCGGGAATAATGACCCACTGGATGAAATAAAGTTCGGAAAATGAAAGAAGAAGCAATGGCAGCTGATTTGAAATAGATTCGCAGTGTTATGGGCATCAGATCACAGTTTGGAAACTCGCATAGAAACTGGAGAGAGTTTAATGGTTTAGGTAAATCTGAATCCTTTGATAAATATAGCAAAGGTAAAGACCGAGATGTTCCTCACACTCGTTACAAAATATGGAGAACACATTTGTTTCCGAGGGACAGAATGCTTATTTTTGTCGGAAGCAGGGAAAGGTGAAGGCTGTTTTTTGGAACTGGAAGCGGAAGACCGCAGCATTTGGACAATGACATGGTCTCTCTCTAGTTCGATACAATCCTTACAGTTGTAGTACGATGAGCATTAATAGTAAGATGAGCATTAATACTGGCAGTAGCAATAATTCTGATTGTACTAATCATAGTTATACAATTAGTGCTGGGCATGTTTGAGATAATAATTTCCAGTGTTTTGTTTAACGTGTAAAGAGATGAATGAACAATCAGTTTATTTTCAGTTCAGCTCTGAAAATTGTGGATATTTGGGGTAATTGTTAATATTACCATTGTCGTTCTGCTATATATTTAGACCACAAGGATCTCAGACTGGTATCAGGGGATAGCCGATGTTCCGGCCGACTGGAAGTTCAAGAGGGAAAGCAGTGGGGAACACTGTGTGATGCCCACTTTGGTTTAGAAGAAGCCGGTGTTGTCTGCGAGCACCTTCACTGCGGAGCAGTTACCGCCACCCCGGGAGGAGCTCACTTTGGAAAGGGAAACGGCCCAGTGTGGAAAGAAACCTACACATGCCGGGGAGACGAGTCCCTACTCTGGGATTGTTCTGTTTCACCTCAGGAGCAGTTTCGCTGCTCACATGAAAATGACGTCAGTGTTATCTGCTCGGGTAAGACCTCAAAGTTTAATGAACTGCAATACATCAGCTGTTCATGTTCCCTTCTGCATGAATCTGGATTTGGTTGTCTTTGTCGGCAAATGTTTCTCAGCTCATTTACACATAAAGTAAATGTGATGGTCAGCTGTCTTCATAAACTGCTATCGTCCAAGTGGCTGTTGTCCATCCACAGTCCTGTTCGGAAGGGGGTTGTCCTCTTTGACCCACCGACAATCAAACACCAATGATGCATTTCCAAAGCGGGATGGCTGGAAAATTCTGGGAAATGGGAAATGGTGATGTCGTTCCCGCCCCCTTCTGCCCATGTGCTTATATTGGGTGCTGTCAAAGATATCTGAGCGAGTTCCTTCAGCATATCTTGTAGACATTATATACACATCTACACACCAAATCTACACTGTATCAATGAAAGAGAGTGTGTGTGATTGAATGTTTAAATATAGGTTTTCATGTGTATTGCTAGATCCTGTATAGTATCGACTTTGTTGAGATCTCTTGAAGTTGCATCCATTCATACATGAGGTATTCCAGAACACTTCTGATTTGTGCCGGAGGGAGCAGCGTTTCAAATGTATGTGTCTCCAACTGTCGATGCAATAAATGGGATATTGTGGCTTTGGTTTTACCATTGTTCTCATTGTTCATTTTGTAGATGCAAATTGGTCGCTAAGACTGACTGATGGGGGAAGCCGGTGTGATGGGAGAGTGGAGATTTACTACGATAGAGCCTGGGGCAGAATTCAGGACAAGCTCTGGGACCTAAATGATGCTCATGTGGTCTGTAGACAACTGGGCTGTGGCGACGGAATCGCAGCTTACAATTCTTCAAAGGACGGTGCGAGTGCACGATCAGTGTGGTTAATTGATATCCAGTGTAATGGAAATGAAGCGCATCTCCAGAACTGTAGCTCATCGCTGTTCAATTATTCTCTCAATGACAGCACCGGCATCGGAGTTCTGTGTTCAGGTAAGAAAATAGTTAACTTTTGCAGAGTCAATAAAGGGGGTATTTCCGAATATTAAGAGATGTAAGCTGAGGATGAGGGGGTTTTGTTTCCTCAGTGGGTCATTCATATCTGGACTACACTTCCCCAGGAGGCCGTGGAGGATGATTCAATGCACATGTGCAAGGCTCAGCTGGACAGATGTTAGATAGACAAGAGAGTCAGCGGTTATGGGGGTTCTGTCGATGGCGCTTTGGCTGGACAGGAAACTGAAGTTGAGACTGCAACCAGACCAACCATGCTCGGAATGTGCAGCAGAACATTCTCAAAGGGCCGAATGGCGGACACTCACTGCCCAAGTCCTATGAAAGCAGTTATTTAGCCTCTAGTGGTGAGTGCAAAGCGAAAGGATACAGAGGGACAGGGATGGCGAGAGGGTTTGAATTTCTGTCGCACGTTTATCAAAGGCAACAGACAAAATGAACTGCGTAGGAGCGAAATCAGACAGCAAACTGAGACAACAGGATACATGTGACCCTTTATTATAGGCAGAGGTATCAGGACAATGTATTATTGCGGGCAATAAACTGGCGCTTAGAGAGGAATTTCCATTCTTCGGAGCAGGGCAACAGAGAGCAAACGTGTGAGTGATGCAGGAGAGGGACATCTGGTGCTTGTCCCAATTGTATGACCATGGGATTAGGGTGTGAAGCCTGAATGGAAATGAGAGTGATGACACTTTCATTCTGGAGGAAGTGATTGAGCTGAGAGTATACAATGGGAAACATTGAGTGGTAAGTTGACTACTAGAAATGTAAAAGTTAATCGTCCTGTATTATTGTCTACCAGATCACATGCAGCTAAGAGTGTCTGGCGGTGGAAGCCAATGCGCTGGCCGTCTGGAGGTTTATTACAATGAGATCTGGGGCACAGTTTGTGATGATTCTTGGAATTTAACCGACGCTGACGTGGTTTGCAAACAGCTAGGTTGTGGAAATGCATTGGCGATGTCACTTCCTGCTTCTTCTGCGACGGACTCAGGCCCAGTTTGGTTGGACGATCTAACGTGTTCCGGTAACGAATCATTTCTCTGGAAATGTCCCTCAGCATCGTGGGGCAACCACGACTGCTCCCATAAGGAAGATGTGATGATCGTGTGTTCAGGTAAGGATGCAGTCAATGTTCGGCCTCAACCGGTCCTTGAATTCATGTCTCACTACATTTAACACCCCACCATCTGGCCCGAGCTTGTGAAATTCGACGGACTGTCCTGGCATGAGACAATTCACACCTCTTTCACCTATGGATAACCCTCTCTCCAGTCGCACGTCTGGACCTGTCGAGACTTAATGACCTGCAAAGCCTCGCATTCAAAGCATCATCTTGTATCATTGACCTTGCATATATAGTGTTTGTGCAACCCACCTCTTCACTCACCTGATGAAGGAGCTACGCTCCGAAAGCTAGTGATTCCAAATAAACCTGTTGGACTTCAACCTGGCGTTGTAAGATTACGTTCTGTGCCCACGCCAGTCCAACACCGGTATCTCCACATCATGTGCAAATTGGCTGATGCCTGACATGGATGATATTACGCTGAATTACATACAAACAAGGCCACAGAATCGGGTCTTTCCACTCAACTGGTTTGTGATATTTGTACTCTTCACCATAATCAGCCAGCAATATCCCCATCTCGCTCTGTATGCCTATCCTGGTATTCTCTTTTCCATTATGTATTTGTTCAGATTACCTCAAACACAGCTGTGCGATTCCACTCAATTCTTGTAATTGGTTTGTTCCCCAGCTCAGGAGGGTCTGGGAGAAGCAATGCAGATTTTTCTGACTTTCCTAATTCAATTATTCATTGCCTATTTCTGATCCCAACGTTAGCCCCCATCTCTTTATAAGTGAGTAGTGCCTCTATCTCATTAGCTATCTTTGCTGCTACATATCATTCAGACTCTCAGTATCCCAGCGGCCTGTGGTATATTTATTTCTTTCCCAAAATTATCCACTTTCGACTGATCGGTAGGAAAATTTATCTGCCAGTAGTCAGGTCATTTATTGCAGATCAATACATATTTTTTATATATAGGAGCAGTCCCTATTTATATTAAATATATCCAGCAATTTAGGGTCATTAAAAAAAATGGATATGAAAATGAAAACCGCTTATTGTCACAAGTAGGCTTCAAATGAAGTTACTGTTAAAAACCCCTAGTCGCCACATTCCAGCGCCTGTTTGGGGAGGCTGGTACGGGAATTGATCCGTGCTGCTGGCCTGCCTTGGTCTGCTTTCAAAGCCATCGATTTAGCCCAGTGTGCTAAACCAGCCCCTGCAACGGGATATTATATTTCCCGTTCCCCAAGTCCAAAGGGTTAATCTAAATATGGGACCCATGATGTGGAGATGCCGGCGTTGGACTGGGCTGGTCACAGAAAGAAGTGTTACAACACCAGGTTAAAGTCCAACAGGTTTGGTTCGATTCACTAGCTTTCGGTGAAGGAGCTGCGATTCGAAAAAAACCTGTTGGGTTTTAACCTGGTGTTGTAAGACTTCTAAATATGGAACACCATTGCAATCAGTCTTCTCTCCATTCTGCTACTGATTACCCCACTGCATGCTCTGTCTTCAGTCATGGCTCTACAATGTGTTACCTTCCTTTTGAAAATTCACGTCAATGTCATTGCTATTTTTCTGTAACATCTTCAAGGAATGCAATAAGAATTAATAAATATGCCATTCTCCTTCAAAATCCCTGTTGATCTTTGGACTCCGGATGTTGTCGATTATATTTCTGAAATAATTATCGCCAATTAGTGAATATAATCAGTTCAGAATGTGTTGAACGGTGCAGCATGAAGATAAGTGTTATCAATCCGGATATTTCTTATTTCATTCGTAGAACACAAGGAACTGAGATTGGCGAATGGAGATCACCGCTGCGAGGGGCGAGTGGAAATTTTCCACAATGGGAGCTGGGGAACAGTGTGCTCGGATATACTGCGCAGAAGTGATGCAGAAGTGATCTGTAAACAGTTGCAATGCGGGAGCGTCGTATCTATTCAGTATGGGTCTGGGAAGTTTGGAGAAGGTACTGGTCCTATCCGACTGAATGAAATGGGGTGTACTTCACATGAGCGGAGCATTTGGCAGTGTGGGTCAGACTCACAGGATGAACCAGGCTGCAGTCACCGGGATGATGCAAGTGTTGTTTGTTCAGGTAACACACAGCAAAACTCAATGTGCTGATGTCATTTCAATATTGTATCAACATAAGCAAAGCAGTCAGCAAATTTCTCTTCTCAACAGGAGCCAACGTAACGAAGGAGCCGCTCCACAGTTCAATGGCGTCCCCTAGAGAATCAGGTACTTCCTGCTATTTGATATACCGAATACCTGAAATATTCCCCCCTCCTGCTACACACATGATGATCATTGATTCTCTTTAACAGATTTGAGATACCATTTGCGCCTGGTTAATGGTAACACGAACTGCTCTGGTAGAGTAGAGATATTGTATAATAAGCTTTGGGGCACGGTTTGTGACGATTCCTGGGATATGGCCGACGCCAGTGTTGTCTGCAGACAGCTGGCCTGTGGTTCCGCTCTGTTGGCCGAAGGAGGTGCCGCTTTCGCCCAGGGTGACGGTGTTATCTGGTTGGATGAGGTGAAGTGCACCGGACGTGAATTATATCTGTCCGACTGTCCTTCCTCATCATTCGTTCAACCTGACTGTGATCACAAGGAAGATGCCAGGGTGATTTGTTCCGGTAAGTGTCGCACTGATTGGTGAGCTGTGCGCATGACTAGTTGATTTCGGCATTTAGGAACTTCTTTCAAAAGTAAAACACCAACGATTGAAGCTCATATCTTTGTAAAATATTTTCACAGGGCTACAGTTGTCACCGAATTCTCATGAGCCCACACCTTCAGGTATGTATAATGTTATTAGAACTCGTGTAAATATTAGAGTGTTTCCTACTGATGATGGGATTAACAAGTAGTTAATTTCTGAAACAGATGTGGTTCTGGATTTATGGAAACAGTAAAGGACTGCAAGGCTGACTGGGTCTGTGTTAAATTTTTCTGTAATCTTATTATTAAGAACAAGCAGGTGTAGGTTCCATACCTCTGGCCGTCTGCATGACCCTCGGAGGGGTGTTAATTATGGAATTGATCGCACTGATGGCGGTAATCCAGGAAAAGAAGATCAAAAGAAAAGGTGAGCCTCAAATGTTACCGGTCAACTACCATTGAAACACGGATCATACCCTGGCGAATCAACAGTTTATTGTATCTTTCTAGAGAATGTCTCCTGAACTTGTTATGGAAAATATCTGAACCATTTATATCTTCTTCCCTTGTAGTCCGCATTAGTAAAATATAACAGTAACTTTATTTAAAGAGTTGACATTGACGCCCATTGCACCCGCTTTTGTCTGGGACTCCAGAAAGATTAATTTCTTGTAATTATGGAAACACATGTTTAATTGAACAGTTTCTTCATTACCTGTCGGTTAATCGTCCTTTATCTGCTGTGGGCCTGTTTCTCACTGTCATTACCGAACTCCTGTGCAGTATTCTGAGAGTAGATTTCCGCATTCTCCATGAATTGCACATCTCAACACAAATATTCCACGCATAGCCCAAAAACTAGCACACCGCTTATCTATACGTCATTTCTCCCAGAATGAACAAGGACCTGGCAAGTCACGCCTCCGAACTGATGTGACCTCCGAGTAGTTAGCATTGCGCCAGCTCCAATTGAGGTGACTTTCGCACGTGGCCCGTGTTATGGGCGAGGTGTTTTCAGAACCCCAAAATGTATCATGGAGCTCAACCAACGTCTCCCTTTAATGGATTTGTTCCTTTTCCGAGCACGCGGCTTTTTCCCCTAGGTGTGGGATTACAATTATGGACACGTGGGTTTTTAAACACAAAACACTGTTTATTCCATGAACTCAACTTAACATCGTCAATAAACATTGGATCTCTTAACACCTCTTACTTCAAAGATAATTCAGAAAATATTGCAACAGTAAATAATTCCTTAAAATGTTTCTTCAAACTTCCAAAAGACCTTTAAACAGTATCACATCAGGTTAAAGGATATCTATCTTTTCTGTCGAATGGCAGAGATATATTAGCTTGATGGATTTCAGCTTCAGCACCTTGGTTTTTTTTTCTGCAGCTCTCTGGACACACACATACACACACAAGCTGCTTCCTCCAACTGCAAAACGAAACTGCAAAACCTGCAGCTCTCTGGAAACACACAGACACACAGTGCTTTATAAAACTGCAACTAAAAACCTGCAAAATGGCTGACCTGAGCTGACATCCATCGACTCTATGACATCACTGTTTTCTTAAAGGTACATTGCTTAAACATCCAGTTCTTAAAGCCACTCTTGCATGACACCTCCCCCCCTCCCCCCCCCCCCCCCCGCCCCCAAGAAAAAACTTCAAGATGGTTTCATTTTTCACCTTTGCGCCATCAATTAAGGAATGTACACAGTAAATATACCTTTTTTTTGTTGAAAAAACAACACATGCAAACAAGTATAATAATATAGTCCATTTTTCTTTGTTCATCTTCCTCCAACCGAAATCCTTCCCGATTAACAGACTCTTTGAACAAATTATCTGCACGATCCATCCATTGCTCTACTCCTCGGCATTTCTCTTTGGAATCAGATACTTTAGTTCAATCTTACCACAGAGTACCTTGCAATTCTCCAATACAGGAACATTGGTGATCACAGCTTTCAGACAGTCAAGTACCTGCTGAAAGTTCGCTGTCCACTGACATTTTTTAGGTTTATTTAACAATTCCATCAGTGGAGTAATCACGCCACAAAACCTTTGCACAATTATTCGATCAAAGTCATTCATGCTAAGAAATCACATTATTTCCCTTTGTCGCGAGGATAACGGAAACTCCGCAACGAAAGTGATTTGGGCATCTCCAAATTCACTTTCGGCTAGGTTCATCACCAAACCCGCCTCCTGAAGTCGATCGAAGAACTCCATACGATGATTTAAATGTTCCTTCCATGTCTGGAAGTTGGAAATAAAAGCAGATTGTCCCACTTTCTCCATGCAATGCTTCAATGGTGGGACAGGATAAGAGTCCGTTCATGTAATTGCATTCACCTTTCTATAGTCCACACTCAACCATTGGATACCGACTGGTTTAGATACCATCACTATGGGTATTTCCTACATCTACATCATGTATAGCCATTTTAGTACTTCCCAATTTATCTCCACAAACTTGCCCATGTGATATCAATAGCTCTTTCAGGTCAGTTCGTTTTTCCTCTGGAAGGTAACTTAACAATTCATCCCAATTTTTAAGAACATTCTCATTTTCCAATTTAATTTGAGGTATGTCAAATTCACAGTAATCTGGATTTGGTTTGTCACTTTGAGTTAGAATCATTAAAACCTCATTTTTCTCTCCTTCCCTTTCAAAGTACAATTTACGCATATTCACATGACACACTCGGCGAGTCTTCCTTCTATCTGATGTTTTTACCATATAATTCACCTCGCTTAATTTCCTTTCAATCTGATGCGGTACACAAAACCTAGCTTGTAAAGGCTCCCCTACACCGGGTAACAACACTAAAACTTTATACCCACTGGCAAAACTACGAACTTTGAATTTCTTGTCCGCTACCCATTTCATTACATTTTGTGCAACTTTCAAATGTTGTCTTGCCAAATCACCTGCTCTATTTAATCGTTCCCTAAAATTTGACATGGAATCCAATCGTGTAATTTCCGATTGCTCAGCCACCAATTTTTCCTTAATCAATTTAAGTGGTCCTCTTACCTCATGACCAAAAATTAGTTCAAAAGGACTAAATTTGGTAGACTCATTCGGTGCATTCCTAATTGCAAACAATACGAATGTGATTCCTTTATCCCAATCCTCTGGATATTCTTGACAATACGCCTTCAACATTGTCTTTAATGTCTGATGCCACATTTCTAACGCTCCTTGCAATTCTGGATGGTAGGCAGTTGATTAAAATTGTTTTATTCCTAAGCTATCTATAACTTATTTGAATAACTTTGAAGTAAAATGTGTTCCTTGATCTGATTGAATTTCTGTGGGTAGTCCATATCTAGTAAAGAATTTAAGTAACTCCTCCACAATCCTTTCAGCTGTAATATTACTTACTGGAATGGCCTCTGCAAACCTAGTAGACACATCCATTACAGTCAAAATCTATTGATTCCCAGTTTTTGTTTTAGGGAGCGGTCCTACACAATCGATTAGGACCCTTGTAAAAGGTTCCTCAAATGCTAGAATGGGTATTAAGGGCGCTGGTTTTATCACTGCTTGAGGTTTCCCTATCACTTGACATGTGTGACATGATTGACAAAATTTAACTCCCTCTTTATGTAGTCCAGGCCAATAAAAATGTTTCTGGATTTTAGCTTGAGTTTTCCTTATTCACAAATGACCTCCCACTGGTACCTCTTGTGCAACTCGCAACCTCCTTTCTATACCCTACCGGCAATACGACTTGATGAACTTCTGCCCACTTTTCATCCGCATGCATATGTACCGGTCTCCATTTTCCCATCAAGACATCATTTTTACGGTAATAACAATCTCGAATACTCTCAGATTCCTCTTCCTTATATGCTTTCTGATATATCCGTTTTATTTCTACATATTTCTGTTGCAACTCCGCCAATTTGCCTGAACTAGTAATATCCGCCTCATCCTCCACCTGTTCTTGTTCTTTTTCAACCATCTGATCAAAAATCGTTTCTGATAATTGCACTTCAACTTCATCTTCACTCTTTGATTTCTCCTCGTAACTTAACCTGTGACTTTGCGACCTTGTAACTACACAATCCGGAAAAATTCCAGGATATTCGTCCTTCAACACTTCAGTTGACTGATCTGCCACCGGCTTATCAACCACAGTAGGCATCACCCCCACCTGCGATCCAGCTCTATCATTACCCAAGAAAAACTGTATTCCTGGACAAGATAATTTATCTATTACTCCTACTACAACTTCATCAGTCTTCACTGGACTTTCCAACCTTACCTTATATAATGGAACGCTACTCCCCTGATCCTGAATTCCACATATCACCACCTTTTCTGGCAACATTCTTCCCAAACTACAGAATTCCTCATCTCTTACCATTAAAGATTGACTAGCCCCTGTATCTCTTAAAATTGTGAATTATTTACCTGTTCCTCCTGATACACATGAGTAAACAATTACTTCTTGAACAGGCTGTACAATCGTTTGCACCTCCTTCACTTCCCTTGGGCTTTCCTTTACCACTCTAACAAACCCCACTGTCTTATCCTGTTTTACCACATCAGCCTTCCCAGTGCTTTTCTTCAACCACCAACACTGTGACTTTACATGACCTAGTTTATTACAGTGAAAACATCTGAAATTTGTCATTTCTTTTCCACACTCCTGGATTTATTTTTTAATCTGAGGTACACTCTCTTTATTGTCTCCCAACACATCACCTTTACCTCTACCACTTGGATATTTCTCATGTCCCCAGTTTCTATCCCTCACCGGCTGACACTGATGTCGGAAACCAATCTTTGATTTATGAAATAATTCATAACCATCTGCCATTTCCGCTGCTATTCTCGCAGTTTTAACCCTCTGTTCTTCCACATGAGTTCTCACTATATCAGGAATTGAATTTTTAAACTCCTCCAAAAGTATAATTTCTCTGAGAGCTTCATACGTTTGGTCTATTTTCAAAGCAGCACGGTAGCATTGTGGATAGCGCAATTGCTTCACAGCTCCAGGGTCCCAGGTTCGATTCCGGCTTGGGTCACTGTCTGTGCGGAGTCTGCGCATCCTCCCCCTGTGTGCGTGGGTTTCCTCCGGGTGCTCCGGTTTCCTCCCACAGTCCAAAGATGTGCAGGTTCGGTGGATTGGCCATGATAAATTGCCCTTAGTGTCCAAAATTGCCCTTAGTGTTGGGTGGGGTTACTGTGTTATGGGGATAAGGTGGAGGTGTTGACCTTGGGTAGGGTGCTCTTTCCAAGAGCCGGTGCAGACTCGATGGGCTGAATGGCCTCCTGCTGCACTGTAAATTCTATGATTTAAAAAAGCCCTTATCCACCTTTCAAAATTACTCTGTTTGAGCCTTTCAAACTCCATGTATGTTTTAACAAATACTTTCCTTCAATTTCTAAACCTTTGTCTGTAAGCTTCAGGCACTAGCTCATATGCACTTAAGATGGATTTTTTCACCTCCTCACACGTTCCAGATACCTCCTCCAGTAGTGACGCAAACACCTCACTATCTCTACCTACCAGCTTTGTTTGAATCAGTAACACCCACATGTCCTGTGGCCATTTCATTTGTTTCGCTACCTTCTCGTCAAACCTTGGCAATGCTTGGACATATTTAAATAGATTCCCACCAAGCCTTCGACTATGACGCTCTTTCTCACTATCCTCATCACTATCATCCAAATGTACGTTTCCCTTTACGTCTACCAATTTTAACTGATTGTCATGTTTCATGGCAATTTTCTGAAGTTCAAATTCCCTCTCTTTATCTTTTTCCCTGATCTGTATCTCCCTTTCTTTTTCTTTTTGTTCTGCTAGGGCTATTCTTTCTTTTCTCCTTTCTTCTCTCTCGGTTTCTTTTTCCTCCCTCTCTTTCTCTTTCTTTTCCTCTCCCTCTTTCTATTTCGTTTTCCTCTCTCTCTCTTTCTATTTCATTTTCCTCTCTCTCACTCTCGTATGCCAACCGCTTTAATTCTCTCTCATGTTCCATTTTTTAAATTTGCAACTGAATTTTTGCCATTTCCAATGAGTCAAACTCCATCTTAGGCAATTTTAAATGCTTCACCACCGCCATAATTACCTCATCTTTTCGCATTTTATCAGGTAATGTTAACTGCAATGTTCTTGACAAATCTAACAATTTGCTTTTCGTTTCTGTCTGTAAGGTACAACGTGTAACATTCTCCACCCCCAAAAACCTCTGAGCCTCTGAAAGAGCCATTGTTCACAACACTCTCACCACTCAAACTAAAATACCACACTGGAAAAGCAATAATCCTTCACTGTCTTTACGTTCACAAAAGCCAATCCAATAGATAGACTTTTATCCCACTCGAGGCCGCAATTGTTATGGGCGAGGCGTTTTCAGAACCCCAAAATGTATCATGGAGTTCAACCAACCTCTCCCTTTAATGGGTTTGTTGTTTTCCGAGCACGCGGCTTTTTCCCCTAGGTGTGGGATTACAATTATGGACACGTGGGTTTTGAAACACAAAACACTGTTTATTCGATGAACTGAACTTAACATCTTAAATAAACATTGGATCTCTTCACACCCCTTACTTCAAAGATAACTCAGAAAATATTGCAACAGTAAATAATTCCTTAAAATGTTCCTTCAAACTTCCAAGATACTTGACACCTTTAAACAGTATCATATCAGGTTAAATGATATATATTTTTTCTGTAGAATGGCAGAGATATATTAGCTTGGTTGTTTTCAGCTCCAGCACCTTGTTTTTTTCCTGCAGCTCTCTAGACACACACAGACACACACAACCTGCTTTCTTCAACTGCAAAACTAAACTGCAAAACGTGCAGCTCTCTGGAAACAAACAGACACACGCACTGCTTTTAAAACTGCAACTAAAATACTGCAAAATGGCTGACCTGAGCTGAGCTCCACCCACTCTATGACATTACTGTTTTCTTAAAGGTACATTGCTTAAACATCGAGTTATTAAAGAGACTCTCGCATGACACCCGTAACAGAACTATCAGCTGGAATTTAATTTGTCAAACACTCTTCAGTACTACTCCCGCACTCCGTCTCCCCTTTCATCACCCCACCCCTCCCCAAACACCTCCTTCTGTCTTTACCGACGCTGCTGCCAATGTGTCCTGTCCTGCTGGAGGTGAACAAGTGCCGAGGTACAAATACAAACATGCACACAGCTATGTGCTGATAGATATAGACATCAGAGCGCCTCCATATTTAAGCTAACTGACTTTATCTTTTACCTCTCACCATATCTGTGGCTTGCTTTTAATCGCAGACGCTTTACTGTTAACCGCCTCGTCCTCCCTCCAACAGGTGCTGTCGTTCACCACTGGGATTCATCCGCTGATTTGTATCAAGGAATTTATGCAGAGATCGAAAGTATTCCATCTTGCGGGACTTCTATTCATACAGAGGGCTCAGGTTTGTATTTACACTTCGTTAACTCAATCTTCACGGGGCAAATTGGCTGCTCCTTGATTCCTCATTTCAAATGGTGAAGTAAATAAATTGGTGCAATGGGCGGCCGTGCACTACCCAACGTGAAACAGTCGAGTCACGATGCTAATGTTTCTGTCCGTGAGATAACTCGTTGGTCTGGGAAGTCTCTCGGTGTTTTTTCCTTCTCCTGAAATGTGCAGAATAGAAAATACCGTTTGCATTAACCATAATCCCAGTATCTGGGTTAGTGAATAATAATCACGCCAATGGGTGGCAGTCAATTATAAAGCGCACATTTCTATCCCAATATGCAAGAAGTGCAATGTCGAAGATTGTCAGGTGGATCGATATACAGGGAATCAACCAGAGGAGACAGATAAAAATCGGGGAATGCATCGCCTACAGTGATCTTAATATAATAGACTTCAAAGACAAGGGGAACGTGACCAACACTGCAGGTTGGAGAAGAGCTGAATTTCAGGAATTGAGAATACACTTGGGAAAAGTTAACAGAAACAGCATTGGGGACAAAACTATATCTGTCAACAATAGGTAACTTTAACTGTGTTACTGGAGAGAGTTCAAGAACCATACTGCCAAATAAACGAGAACAAATTAAAAACTAAAGAGGAAGTATGGAATGAATCAGGCAGCATGGAGCAATGAAGAAAAAATGAAAAGTTAGCAATGCAGCAAGAAGAAAACATATGGCAAAGCAACGTGTGTGTGTGTGGGGGGGAAGGGGTGGGGGGGGGTCATGTTCTTGTTGGATGGCCTGATTTATATTACAAGAAAACTTGTCGCTAAAGCTATACACAGTTCATTAACATTAAGTGTGAATCAAATATATACAAAGCGACTGGTGAATAACACTATGATACTGCACAAGCAACCTCTCTCTTCCAGCACCCTAGTCAGTCGGAGTGACCTGACTCTCACATTCACGAAGAAACAAATGAGACTCTTAGTGGTCAGTCGGTAAATTACACACAGCCATGATATCATTAAAGCGGAGTGTGGGAGGCGTGAGGGAAAAGGACGAATGTGTACGGGTGAGGAGAGAAGTCAAACAATTAATAAATGAAATAGATGAAATTCTAAAAGAGTGCAAAATAAAATAGTTTAATATAGAAAAGGAACATGACAAAAGAATAATGCCAAACGGAATACGGCCAATTATTGAAGAATGAGGTAAAATCAATAATTTAAATACTTCAAAAATAATATGAATTGACACACTGAACAAATAAAACTGAGAGAATACAGCTTCTTGTCAGGTGGAATGTAACCAAGTATTTTAAATGATTCTGAAGAGATAACAGAGGCTCCATTACAGATCTGTCATAATTAATAGGAATATACTAGATTTCCCGAGTCCTGGAAAAGAGTTATAATTGAAGCACCATGTAAGAAAATTAATTATGGCCCATCAGCTTTACATTCATGGGAGTGAACGTCATGGAATCGCTGTAATAGAGTCATATTGATAAACTATTTCACAATGGACAGTGAGCCTGAATTTCAAATGCAAAGCTTACTTCGCCAACATCATCAAATTCTCTGTAAAAGTAACAGGGTCGATCAGAGTAATGGTGACAATGTTATTGATCATGATTTCCACATGGTCCGTCATAGGACGCCATTGGGTGGACAAGAGGGATTGAGTTTAGGAGCCATGAGGTCATGTTGTAGCTGTATAACACTCTGGTGCGGCCGCATTTGGAGTATTGCATGCAATTCTTGTCGCCGCATTATAGGAAGGATGTGGAAGCATTGGAAAGGGTGCAGAGGAGATTTACCAGAATGTTGCCTGGTATGGAGGGAAGATCTTATGAGGAAAGGCTGAGGGACTTGAGGCTATTTTCGTTAGAGAGAAGAAGGTTAAGAGGTGACTTAATTGAGGTATACAAGATGATCAGAGGATTGGATAGGGTGGACATTGAGAGCACTTTTCCTCGGATGGTTGTGTCTAGCACGAGGGGACATAGCTTTAAATTGAGGGGAGATAGGTATAAGACAGATGTCAGAGGTAGGTTCTTTACTCAGAGAGTAGTAAGGGCGTGGAATGCCCTGCCTGCAACAGTAGTCGTCTCGCCAACACTAAGGGCACTCAAATGGCCATTGGATAGACATATGGACAATAAGGGAATAGCGTAGATGGGCTTTAGAGTGGTTTCACAGGTCGGCGCAACATCGAGGGCCGAAGGGCCTGTACTGCTCTGCAATGTTCCATGTTCTATGTTCTAAGTGTATAAAGAGAACGAATCGATTGTGATTCTGGCTTCCTTTTGCTGCACTCTCGCTTCAATATCCAAAAGTTGGGTTTTGAATCGGACGCTAGAATTAAAACATGAAAATCAAGGCTGCTATTCCAATAAGGGTCTGTTCTATGGCCGGAGAGGCCAACTTTTGAGTGAGGCACGAAAGCGATGTCTTTGGCACGTGAACACAATGCCTTGGCACGTGAACACAAACAAACCATAATACAATTTGGAAGAAGAGCAAGTAATCAGTTTATGGTGTCCTGGCCAATGTCACAAAAACAGAACATCGGATGATGATCACATTCGTTTGTGAGAGCTTACTGATTATCTTTTCTACACTGCACCAGTGACGACATTTCAAAAGTACCTCGTAAGCTTGCAAAATCACTTTAAGACTTTTGGCAATCGTGAGATACATCGAGCCAGAAGAAAAACAATCGTATGACTAACGAGCAGACAACAAAACATAAACTTCAGCGTCTGGTAAAGGCTGGTTGCTTAGAGTGGCAGAGCGAGGAAATATTGTTCCCCAAGGATCAGTGCATAATCTACATTAATAATAGGATTTCTGAAGTAAAATCTGAATTAGTCAAAAGCACCTCATTGGTAGGGAGATGGTGAGGATTCGGAAGGGTTTAGTCAATATTAAGGATAACAGAAATAATGTACAAGAAAACATTAATAACAATGCAGAATTGATATTGAAACGACATTTCAACGTCAGCAGCTGTGAATAATTACATTTTGTGAACAAAAATAAGGAGGAGATATATTATTTGGAAGCAGAAAATATTTGGGATCGTTGAGTAAATTGTCTTGTGAACTCAAACACAAGAAATAATCACAATATGGACGGAGTTAATTAAATCCATTGAAAGCCTTAGGAACCCCTTGGATACTCTATCTAGAGAACTGGGATTGGAAAGTAGTGGACCTGTTGGTCAACCTCTTAAAAAAAGTTTTGGCGAGGCCATTTTTGGAATAGAGTTTCGCAATCCTTTCAGCATATCATCACAAAGATATTGAAGCAAAAGGGATTGTGCAAAAAAAAACCACCGGAGCTCAGGGGTTATAATAAAACAGAAAGACTGAACAAGCTAATCTCTTTCCGCAGAAGAGTGATTCTAGACAAACCCGCTTCCGTTTTCTGCTGTTGCTTTTGCCCGATTTCAAGTCTCTGAACGTGAGAGGTCAGCTTCGTAGAGCTGCGAAAGTGATTCTGGATCAGATATTCTGCTCACTGTCTCTACAGTAACGGCATTTCATCCAGTATTCACTGCTCTAATATGTGACATCTTACCAATAGGAATGAATAGTATTGTGGATTATTATGTGTGACATGGGCAGCACCAACATTTATTGTTCCCGGATTTGGCGGCGTTGTTTTTTTCTGTTTGAACCACTTCAGTTCTTGCAGTGAATGTTCTCCCACACTCGAGTCCGATAACAATGTGTCGCAGGGCCGATTAAGGATTGATGTCCTGGTGTTCCGATATTCCAAACAACCGCTCCAATAACTGCGCACTTTTGTCTTTAACAGTCTCTGCTTCCATTAACTCCCTCAATCGAATGGAATATTACAACAATCACAGTTTGTGTGAAACGAATCCTGGATCAGAATACCCTGAAGGAAATTGTTCCCGTAACCAGGGTGAGTACATTTCATTGGCTGCCTTGGCGCTTTTTGGACTTTTCCCTCTCTGCTGTCTAAAACCCAAGTTACTCACCATCCTGACTTGGAAATATATCACTGCTCCTTCACTGTCGCTGGTTCAAATTATTGGAAATCCCGCCCTTACAGAACTTGCAGCAGTTTAAGAAGGAACCTATAATATACTGACTGCAATGGTTCAAGAAGTCAGCTCACTATAACCTTCTCAAGAGCGTGGGCCTGGGCAATAAATCAATAAATGGTGACCCAGCCATCGATTCTCACTTGCCATGAATGAATTTTAAAAACCGAAATACAAAACAAAACCCAACAAATACAATTTTCTCTCCCTACAATTGCTGGCAGAACTGCTGACATGTTCCAGCATTTTCTCTTTCGTTTCAAATTCAAGGCATGGTGTCATACAACGACTCTCTCAAAGATCGATAGATTGACGGGGTAGATTTAGTTTCAGAAATGATTGAAATACTTTGATTTGAAAAAAAATCATATCCATTGACTCGCTGGGACAAGAGAATTAAACATTCCGTTCCTAGTGTCTTCTCACAGGGTTTTCTTTACAGGCGGTGGTGTGAGAAAGATGTGTACAGTTTAGACAGGGGATTCAAAATGACTTCAAAACTAAGAATAGCCCATCCCAACACCACATGGTCCAATAATTCTCTTTCCTCTGATATCATCAAAGTAGAAAATGGAAGGAGTACCTGGGTAGATGTCATTATTTTTTGTTTAGTTTGTGATAGAATTAGATTTAAGGGAAACTCTCTCTTTCTTCGCAGCTGATTATCTATCTTGTGATTATGATAATGTTGAGACAGAATCCGTTGACAATCTGGGCGATCACATCCTGCTGCACAGTGTTCCTGACGATTACTTCACACTGAGAGATGTGGGCGGTGACTACGCTACACTCGGTGAGCTAAATTACTGAGATCCCCACGGTCATCATTCCTCTGTGTACTAGACCTGCGTGAATTCCATTGGAACCTGCGGAGAAGGTTGTCATTGTAGGAAACGTAAATGCAACAACCAAATTTATCAACTTGCTCGCGGCAAATTGACACTGTCAAGGGCCAGATGTACTGGAGAATAACGCTCATTGGAAGAGATTGAAGATGGATTTTGGATTTGAAATAACTTCACAGCTATTGCACCCTGTGAGGAATTACCTCTTTCGGTAACCGGCACAGCCATTAGATATTGGAACGTTTGTCAACATTTTGTGAAGCAAACCAATTCAGTTAGGAGACCAAGGTCCATTTAAAAAAAATTATATTTGTATTGGTAACATTAGAAATAATATATAATTTTAAGGGAGTTTCAATCAAATGTTTCTGTGCCTGTACAATAACACCTGCAGTTAGATTCATCCTAGCACAGGTGTTTGTCTTTGTGGGGGGTTGCTAAATCTCAACTATGTTTCAATTATGCTTATCGAGAGTGAGGTAAGGAATACAAACATCAGCAGTGGTTGCTTAGCGACTGGTGCCTTGCAAACGAGAGAAGCATATAAGTTTTAATTTAGCTAATTTGATTGCAGTTGCAGGTAGGGAGTGAGAGAGAAGGCGGCACTCGCAGCTCTAACACAAGCAGTTGGTTTATATGGCTAGAGAGAGGAGAGATCTCTCAGCTTTGCAGCAATAAATGCTATTCCATGGAGTAATGGTTGAGAAATAAGTGCAGAGATCTGAAGAGCAGTTAGTAAATGAAACTGTAGAATTCAAGAGAAGTTTCCAAGATGTCTGCGGTGATGGGACTAGACCACAGCACATTCCAGTAAAGACAGGTCGCGCTGGGACGCCAGAAAGTGATTTTCAACTTTGTGAGATTTTACTGCAGCTTGTGAAACGTAAGATAACGTAACTATGAAAATCGGAGGCTGGATCTCGGAGTTTGTGTAAAAGCAGTTACGACAAAGGAAACGTAAAATGGGATGGTGTAAAATCCTGTACAGTTTCAGTGTTAAACGTGGCTTTGTTTTAAACTGTAATTGGAATTCCTGGTCTGGGTTTCGTAATGAATACTGCTCAGGGAAGTATGACTTTGAGAAAAAATATAAATGTGTGTTTTTGCGATCCTGCGATTATCACCTGGGGGATTCAGAGGAAACATCCAAAGACTCGAATTTGGATTCAAATCAAATTGCCTGTATTTTACCACAGCCATCCTATGTGCTTAAAAATGACTTTCTGCGTTATTAAGACCATTGTGGATAAAGAAGTACTGTGTAGTCCGTGTGAATTCTAAAATGTGTGCGTTATTGTTAAACTCAGGGGTGAATAAAGGAGTAATAATTTCCCATCAAACTGTTCCCTTTTTAATACATGTTTTGTTCTTGTTGTTAAAACTAATTGGTGGTCCTGTGACTCTGTTCCACCATCTCTTGTACCTAAAAAAATATAAGGATGATCTTTTGAGCCAGTGTTCCATTCTGAGATCTTCCCGTCCAGTTATTACATTAACTAGGATCGTAAAATGCGTGAACTGACCGTAATTACAAGAGCTGTAAATAATGTGTCACAGATTCCCTGGACACAGAATGAATGATCTGGTTCCGAAGTCCTGTTGTTCTCCGTGTTGCTTGTTTGCAAGACGATGAACAATTCAATGGAAAATTGCGAACACGTACTTCCAATTCATCCACAATGTGAAGAGTTTCAGATGGTTGACCAGCAGCACTGAACTTTGCCTGAAGAACAATCTCTGACTTTCACATCAAATGTGCCAGGAACCTCGAATTTCTGGGTATTATTTCGACACAAATTCAATTTGGTTCATTCGAGACTTTAGCCAGCAAAAGGCAACAGGGGACAGCCTGCTGGAATAACTCAGGAAACTTACTAAAGTTATGATTTAACACTTTCAAAAGCAGGGCAGTTAATTGATGAGCATACTACTGCACTTGGTTTGCCTTAGGGCACAAGGCAACACATGGCTTCCGTTCTCTCTCTGTAACCTCTGTGGGCCTTCTGCCTTCCTGTGGATAGCAGGTTCTGCAAACCTCACTTTCAAAGTTGGTGCATGCTTTGCTCACTGAACACTCCTCTTTATTAACCCTTTCCAACCCACAACCCACAGAGTGATGAATGGTTTTGTTGCTTTCTGATTGGCCTGAATGAGCAAAGGCAAATTCTCAAATGACATAAGGGGTGCGTGATCAATCTGTGATTGATCTCGGTAGGCATGATCAGTTTCTAATTGGTTTCTCCAGTGTAACAGTCATTCATTGATATCATTTCCCATAATATTCTGACTGGTCCTCTAAGTTGGCAATTAATTGTGGGACCATCCCTCTTCTTGTCAATGGTGTCTTGAGCACAACGCCTTAGGATTTGTCTAATTGGTGCAAGATCTTCATTAAATTAAATCGTTTTCAGGTATTATTTTAGAGGCCACGTTCTTTACTCTGTAGGTTTTTGCATTTGCACAGAGTCACTTTAATATTAAAGCAAAGATTACAATGGGAATATTGCTTGCAACATAAAATAATAGACTCGCTACATTGCAGAAGCAGTCTCCGAAAGAGCAACCTATCATATACCCATCCTCTCACTGGAACCCAATGTAACCTTATCGACACTACGGGATCATGTACCATGGCCTATCCACCTAACCTGTGCATTTTTGGACTGTGGGAGGATACTAAAGCAGCTGGAGGAAACCCACGGAGACAAGGGGAGAACCTGCAAACTCCACACAGACAGTCACCCAATGCTGGATTTGAACCCAGGTCCCTGGCGCTGTGAGGCATCAATGCTAACCACTGTGCCAATGTGCTGCCCTTAAAGCTATATAGATCTAATACAGGAACTAACACAGTACTAAAACAGATAGTTACAATGCAAGTTGTGATTAAAGTTATATAGAATGAGTGTACAGTATATGTGCGTCACAATAGTCACTTTTTTGCAATGTGACATTCTAAAACAGTCTACTTATACATTTAGTTGCAATAGTGAGCATATTGTTGAATAAGAATGATCTAAAGAAGTAGACTATTACAACGAATCAGTTACAGTCACAAAGTGTAACTCGAATACAAATTTACGTGTAATTGCTTCTTCTTAAAATCTCTGAGGTAAATTATGTGAGGAACATCTACTGTTATATCTCGCTCCCTTGTATCCAAAAATTCCGGCTTGCCTTCCTTTGCTGTTAACAAATATTAACTGTCAATTCAAACATGATGGTTACAAACTCCTGCAAGAATTTACAACAGGGACTTATTCAGGCGTTATCTGTGATTAGCTCTTCCATCGGTAGCTTTCTTCTATTTAAAATTCCAAGATGCAGGGTCGTGTCAAGTGAAGCTAAAAATAATTACCTGATGCTAAAACTAATGTTTAATCAGGATTATGTAATTTTATGTTCATTGATTATAACACTAAACCAAAACTATTCAGGTGACATAAATTTACCTGCAAACTCATAGACCTCTTTGTCCGACCAGCTGCCTCGGCTATCTGCCTCTCTTGCCGAGCCCATTCGAACAAATGCTCTCCAAAGTTCCCATTTTGTCTCGCCCCGAACGTGTCTGATTCTGTTGTTTCTCTCATATATCCCCTCACACTCTCTCTGAGCTAAACCTGTCCATGTGACCCACTGCTGCTCCAAAGACGCTATTGCCTTTGAAGCATTGACTACCAAACCTTTGCTTCTGGTCCCAATATCCGCTGGCTTTATAACGAGATCCTTCTCCCCCTTCAGCTCATGCCCCCCTTTAAACTGCAGATGTGAGCCCTGTGAGTGTGGCTGGATGACAAAATAACCTGATCAAGAATTATCGTTTTTTTCACTTTAATTCCAAAGGTTTGTTGTTGCAGTTTTCCGCTATCGCACACAGTGGCTTAGGACAACATCTGCATCATACACTGCAGCATGTATCATTCTTCTGATTTTCTCAGGTTCATTACTGCAATACCAACGTCAGCCTGCAGAGAAGGTTGTTTTATATCCTGGAATTTCAGAACATGCACATCTTTCCCTTCGATTTCACCAATTTTAAGCGGCACTAGGTAACTCACAGGGCTTCTACTGACTCAGAGGGAACCCTTAATAATCATTGCGAAACGAAGCTGAAAGAAGCCAATGAACGCTTCATAGAACATTGGTGATGGGAGACATGACCACCTTGCTGCTACTGTGGGCGCTGGCTCGAAAGACGATTAAAGATGCTGAAAACTTCACTGGTCTCAGGAGACGTCACTACCCCTGCAATGTCAAACGCAATCTAAAACAGAAGCACCAACATTGAATGGTGAATGGAGGAGGCCAGGCTGTGGCACAGCACGATGTGCGAAGACCCAGGTGGAGAACCAGAGTATTGCATGCCTTTGGATTAACATGTGATGGCCTTTTGCCTTTTGGACTCTCCACTTTCTTGGTAAACCCAACGCAGATTTAAATTTAGATTTATTGTCACGTGTACCGAGGTGCAGTGAAACATTCTGTTCGGTGCACATCCAGGCAGATGGCTCCATACATGAAAACATAGGATAAATACATGAATAGACATAATAGAAATACAAATTCATAGACAGCGAGTGAAGTATACAGTATATCATGCTATAACTGTTCAGAAGATGCGTAGGAAATATCAGTTCATTGCAAATGATCAGTTGTGACACTAAGAGGGTAATTGTCTGTCAACAGCGCGGAAGAAGCTGTGTTTCAATCTATTGGTGAGTGTTCTCAAAGTTTTGTGTATTGTGCCCGATGAAAAAGGTTGCAAGAGAGAATAACCTGGATGGGAGGGGTCTATGGTTGTGCCGCCCGCATCCCCAAGGCAGTGGGAGGTGTAGACAGAGTCAATGGATGGGAGGCGGGCTCACGACTCTGTAGTTTGTTACCGTTTTATACCGAGCAGTTTCCATTCAAGACTGTGATGCAGCCAGAAACGGTGCTCCCTAAGCAACATCTATAAAAATTGATAGGCGTCTTTGTGGGCATGTTGAAGTTGCTTCATTTCTTGAGTTATGGGCGATGTTGAGCTTTCTTGGTCATAGCGACGAAGTAGGTGGGCCAGGACAGATTGTTGATGATGCTTCCACTAAATAATTTAATGCTCTCGACCACTCCACTACGACACCACTGATGCAGACAGCGTGCACATCACTTCGCTTCCTGAAGTCGATGACGAGCTCCTTAGTTCTGCTGACATTGAGGGAGAGATTGTTTTCATTACACCATGCCACACGGTCCTGTATCTCTTTGTCCTATTTGACCATGCACTTCCAAGTATTCCGTGATTTCATCTTCAGCAATCGAGTCCAAAACCTTATCAGTGACCGAAATCAGGTTAACCCGCCTATAATATCCCGTTTTCTGCCTCTCGCCCTTCTGAAACAGCGATGTTACATTAGCCACTTTTCGGTCCTCTCGGATCATTATTTTTAACTATTATCTTAAATTCTCCTCCCCCTGTTATTGTATTTATTGAAGTGAAAATTGCCTCTCCCAATTTCCATTATCAGATACTTCGGCGACTCACCCGAACTCTGTCAGCGCCCCAATGAAATTCCACTTAACCTTCTGTATTCGCAAGAAAATAATTTCGCTCTCGGTCATCTCTCCATATAAACGAATTTCCTGACACCCGGCCGTGTGCGCAACATTTTGGAAAATGCAGCCAGTGGGCAGTGGAGAAAATGGAAACGAAGCGACGCACGAAACTCAATCTCCAGTTTTGTGAATGTTTAGAAACAATTTGAGAAACTGATTTAGAGGAGAATGAAGATTGAACTTCCCAACTGAGCAAAGAGAGTCAAGGCACCTTTTCCTTGTCAAAATTGATTCGAGATACTTACTGATAATTGGAAACTCAGAAGAGTGTCTATACTGCACATCAGAAAATAGAGTTTAATATTGGTTTCATTTCGAATATCTGGACGCAGGAAATACAATAAATGGCTCGAACATAGAAGGCTGCAGGCGCGTAATTGACAGGGATATGGATGTTGATGCAGTCTTCGTGCTTTGACAAACAGTCATCCAGGATTGAAATATCTCTCCACAGACGCTTCAGACCTGCTGAGACTGCGCAGACTTTTCTGTTTTTGTTCCAGATTCCAGCATCCGCAATCATTTCCTATTATGACGTGGTCAACGTGAGACTATTTCCATCATAATTTGTTAATGCTTACTTGAGAAACGGCAACAACAGGCATTGCTGTGGCGTAATCGGTAGCGTGTTCGGCTATTAACCGACAGGTTGGTGGTTAGATCTCACCTCGGGACGAAGTGGGTTTTGCACCTCATCTCACAATGACTAGCACCCGTATCTCTTAAAATGCTGACTCCTTTACTCCTCGGACACATAACGAAACTTTACCCACACGACTAAATTATTTAAAGTGATCTGGCACCATCTTATCAATCACGTCTTGATCAGGCTGTCCAATCTTTTGCACCTTATTCACGTCTCTTGGGCTTTCCTTTAGCACTTTAACAAACCCTAGTGTCTTACCCTGATTTACCACATCCGCCGTCCCGATGCTGCTCTTCATCCCCAACAGTGTGACTTTACATGGCCTAGTTCGGAAACTTTTCGTTTCTCTTCGAACCTCCTGAAATTCTTTTTTTTACCTGAGAAACACTCTCCTTATTATCTGCCATCAGATCACGTTTACCTTTACCACTTGAGTATTTCTCATGTCCCCAGTTTCGATCACTCACAGACTGAAACTGATGTCGGAAATCAAACATTCATTTATGAACTAATTCATTATCATTTGCCACTCCTGCTTATCTCGCAGTTTTAACTGTCTGCTCTTCCACATGAGCTCTCACAACATCAGGAATTGAATTTCTAAACTCCTCCAAAATTAAAATTTCTCGAGTGCTTTACACGTTTGGTCTATTTTCAAAACCCATATCCATCTATCAAATTACTCTGTTGATTACTTTCAAACTCCATGTCTGTTTGACCAGGTTCTTTCCTTACGTTTCGAAACCTTTGTCTGTAGACTACAGGCACTAGTTCACGTGCACCTAAGATGTTTTTGTTCACCTCCTCCTGCGTCCCAGATACCTCCTCTGATAGTGATGCAAACACTTCAGTAGCTCTGCCGACCAACTTTGTTTGAATCAGTAATACTCACGTGCTCTGTGGCCATTTGATTTGTTTAGCTACCTTCTCAAATGTGATGAAAAATGCTTCTACATCCTACTCATCAAACCTTGGCAATGCTTGTACATATTTAAATATATCCCCACCAAGCCTTCGACTATGACACTCTTTCTCACTACCCTCATCTGCATCCTCAAACTGCACATTTCTTTTTACATCTGGCAATTTAAATGACTTTCACATTTCATGGTCATTTCCTGAAGTTCAACGTCTCTAGCATTTTCTTTCCCACTGATCTGTACCTTCCTTTCTGTCGCTTTTTGTTCTGCTGGGGCTATTTGTTTTTTTCCCCTTTCTTCTATCTCCTTTTCATTTTGTTCTGGTAGGGCTATTCTTACCTTTCCCCTTTCATCTCTCGCCTTTCCTTTTGGTTCTGCTGGGGCTTTTCTTTCGTTTTCCCTTTCTTCGCTCTCATTTTCTTTCCCCCTCATTTCGTATTCAACCTGCTTTAATTCTTTTACATGTTCAAGCTGCTTTATCTGTAATTTAATTATTGCCATTTCCAATGATTCTGACTGAGTCTCAGGCAATTTTAAATGCTCAGCTACCGCCGCAAATACCTTTTATTTTCGTATTTTATCAGGCAATGTTAACTGTAATGTTTCTGCCAAATCTAAAAGCATTTTTTAGTCTCTGTTTGTAAGGTACTGCGTGTGACCTTCTCAACCCCGAAAACTGCTGAGCCTCTGAAAGATTGTCCACAACACATTCCCTACTTAAACTAGAATACAACATTTGAAAAACAAACACAAATCATAGATTATCATAGAATTTACAGTGCAGAAGGAGGCCATTCGGCCCATCGAGTCTGCACTGGCTCTTGGAAAGAGCACCCTACCCAAGGTCAACACCGCCACCCTATCCCTATAACCCAGTAACCCCACCCAACACTAAGGGCAATTTTGGACACTAAGGGCAATTTATCATGGCCAATCCACCTAACCTGCACACCTTTGGACTGTGGAAGGTAACCGGAGCACCCGGAGGAAACCCACACACACACGGGGAGGACGTGCAGACTCCGCACAGACAGTGACCCAAGCCGGAATCGAACCTGGGACCCTGGAGCTGTGAAGCAATTGTGCTATCCACAAGGCTACCGTGCTGCCCGCAATACGCTCACTGCTCACTGATTTCATGTTCACGAAGCCAACCCAATCACGAAAGGTAAACGTTTATCCTGGACGAGCCCCCAATTTGTTATGGGCCTGGTTTTAGAAAACTCGAAAGTATATCATGGAGTGCACCTGAGCTACAACAGACTTCTTCGGCGCTTTTTGTCAAAAACAAGCTTTATTCCAAGAATTCAGTTGACATTTTTATAGACACACACTGTAAGTATTTTTATCAACTACAAATATAAATAACCCACATAGCTACAGTAATCAATGTATCACCATGAATAAATTCCTCCCTTTAACTGTTCCAATTTAATAACAAGATCCAATAAACCAGTTAACGCCTGTTCAAAGGTGTGGCACAGCACACGCCACTCTTACTGTCTTTATGACTTGGTTATGGATACACCGGTTTAATTTCCAAAACAGCAGGTTTGAATTCCTTCCAGAAAACAGTTCTCACTTTTAAGTTATCAAGTAATCGGAAACAGCTTTTAAACTGAAGATAGAGACACACTGATTTCCAACCTGTGCAATACAAAACCAGGACAAACTCGAAGCGAAAGTAAAACTCAGAGCCACAGCTACTTTCCAACTCAAAAAAGAAAGTAAAAACTCAGCGCCACAGAACCGCTCCGCGCACATAATGACATCACTGAAGCCATGTGATAAGACAAAACATTTCTGAAAGGGATACTCCCACGGCGTCATTTTTAATAATCAATACAGAAAAAGTATCTCTGTAGTAACCCATTGGTGAACATCAGAGTTGAGAACGATTGGGCAATATTCTGCTGCAGCCGAGAGAGGATAAGGCATTAACCTGTGAAGTATTATAGTAGAAGATGAGTTAAGTTGGAGATTTCGCCTTGGGTCGCACTTCAACCGCCGACTTTTTGTACAAAAGAAACACGTGCTTACCTAGTGCGCCAATAAAATTAGCTGGTTGCCGATAGCTACCGAAGGCATGGGAATAAAAAGCATCGCACAGATGTCATCGCAACATGAATAACTCTCCTCCAGCTTCATGCACCCGAAGCTCACATTTCAATTTCTGTTTTAACATTTTGTAATTGTTCTGAAGCAAATGTTGCGCTTCATGTTCTGATGAGCAGCATTGATAATCGTGTCAATTTCTAAGACTTGTCAATATCGTCAATCAGTTCAGAGCAACTATTTCAGCGTCCGAAAGATGGGAACTGTCTCTAATGAGTCTCGGTCTGATAGCCTTTCATTTTCCTCTGACTTCATTTCCTAAAGCGTAACACCCACCATGCTGGAGACTGAGATTTCTGTGTTATATCATTTAGAATTCTCCCACTCCAAACTGGCGCTATCTTTTCAAAATAATAACAATAATAATAAAAGGAAAATTTAAAAACCTTTTTACTGCCATTTTTCTTATTTATAAACAGTTATATACATTTTTCTCAAGCGCATTAATTTACTTTACTCTAAAGAAAGGTTTTTTCTGTCCCTCCTTTAATTAACTTTATATACATTTCGCCATCTTCTGACTCGATCTATGGCCCCTCCCACCCCGCCCCCTACCTCGTGTCCTGCACCTATGCCTCCCTTTTCGACCCCTTCACACGACATCTACTGAGGTTTTGTTTGCTTTGTATTCAGTGACTTGGGGGAGATGCCCCCCCTCCCACCTCCTCCTTTTTTGTGACTTTCCCGGATTTCCTCTTTCCTAACCCCCCCCCCCCTCCTTCTCCCCGGGATTCGCATTCCTTTAGTTCCTGATCTAACTTGTTTTTTCCCCCTTTCCTCCACCTTTTTCTTCATTTCTTTCCTATTTTGTTATCTTACACCTCGTTTCTGGCCTCGAACATGTTTTGGAACAGGCCGAGAAACTGCCCTTATGTATACAGTAAGCCTTCCTCCGACCTTCGGATGTCATACTTAATCATGTCTAGTTGGAGAAATTCTGAAAGGCCAGCGAGCCAGTCTACAGCTATGGGTGGTGCTGCTTATCGCCAGCCGAGCAGGATTCTCCAGCGTGCGATTAGGGAAGCGTGTGTAGTTGTGGCTGCTCTGATACCCCGAAGATTGCCACAACTGGGCATGGTTTCACCCTTACTTCCTTCCACAACCTTAGACATTGCCTCATAGATGGATGTAGAGAACCCAGCAAGTTTGGGGCAGGCCCAAAAGATGTATCTGTGTTTGGCCGGGCCCTTCTGGCACCGTTCACATTTGGCCTACACCTCCAGGAAAAAATCTGCTCGTTCTGGTCAAGTGTTCTGTGAGGACCACTTGGAGTTGCATTATGCTGAGCCTTGCGCAGGAGGAGGTGGTGTTCGAGCTCTGTCCACTAACTGTCCATGCATTTTCCCACATAGTCTCCCTTCTTTGCTGCTTGTCCCGATCAGGGTGCTCTAATAATGTGGTTTCTGGTGCCCGTGGGTACCCTATTGTCTCTTTCCGGAGGAAGTGTTTCATTGCCTGTCCTGTCGGTAGTCCCCACTTCTCCATCAGTTCGTCCAGTGTCGCTATTCTGTGCCCTATGTAACGGTCCCTGACAGTCAGTGTGCCTCCGACCTGACTCCATCTTTAGAAGATGGCGTCTAAATGGCTGGGGGGGGGGGGGGGGACTGTGATTGCCGCGTATGAGGGCCAGGGGGCATATCATAGTTAGCCCCAAGTGCTGTCTCAGTTGGGTCCACGTTCTCAGCGTGGCCGCTAACATTGGGATCGTTGTGTATTTTACAGGAGGTCTCCTCCATCTGCACCACTCTGAGTTGGATTCTTGTCCCCAGCCCCTCAGTCTTTCCGCCGTTGCAGCCCAGTTGCAGTATTGTAGGTCCGCTAAAGCCAAGCAAAGTTTGATTTTCCTTCTTTGCAGTGCCGCTTTGGCAATTTTAGGGTACTTAACACCCCGCCCTCCCCCCCCCCCCGACACACAAAAACACACACAAACGCCATGCTGATACCATCTACATTCGGAAAAAAGGCCTTGGGGATGAAGATCGGTTTGGATCTGAACAGGAAGAGGAACCTTGAAAGTACATTCATCTTGATCGTCTGCACTCTCCCTGCCAGAGAGAGTCGGAGTAAACACCACCTCTGTAGATCCTTTTTTACTTTTACTCACTCCACCAGGCTGGTCAGGGTCCACTTGTGGACCTGCGTCCATTCTCTGGCTATTTGAATCGCCAGCTGTTGGAATCTGTTTTGGACCGTTTTTAACGGGAGCCCCTCCAGCTCTGCCCCTTCCCGAATTGGGTTCACTGGGAATGCCTCAATTTTGGCCAGTGTACGTTTGGAGCCAGAGAATGTTCCAAACTCATTTAGTATCTGTATGATTGCCTTCACACCCTCCTGTGGCTTCGAGACATAAAGGAGCAGGTCATCCGCATAGAGTTTACCCATCAACATTTAGCAGCGAAATGGTTCGAGATGATACACAATTGGTTGGGTCGTTACCCTTTTTGGGTATCAGTGAGATCGTGTCATGCACTAGCGTTGTTGGGGAGGTAGGGGGGGGTGGGGGTGCGGGAGTACCTTGCCAGTGAGTTCGCGATCATGTCTCTTAGACGTGGGGCCAGGGCTGCCACAAAATTTGTATTTTATAGTAGTCCGTCGCGATCCTGTCGGTTTCCGGGGCCTTCTGCGTATGCATGGAGCTGATGGTCTCCATGATTTTTCCCAGATCTATTGGTGCTTTCCCCCCCCCCCCCCCAGACAACTGGCAGTTCCAGTCCGACTTGGAACTGTTTCATCCCCGTGCCCCGTCAGGGGGCTCGGAGGTGTACAGACTACGGTAAAAGGTCTCAAATGCCTGAATCACCTCTTTTGCTTCTGTTACCAGTCTGCCTCTACTATCCGTTACTTGGGCTATTTCCATCATGGCTGCCTGCTTTCTCAGCTGGGGAGCCAATAGGCGGCCAGCCTTGTCTCCGTGTTTGTAGAAGGTCCCCCTGTCTGGCTGCGTTGGTGCACTGCTTTCCTAGTGGACAGCAGGGTAAAGTCCATTTGCAGCTTTTTCCCTTCCGCCAGCAGCTCTACGGTCGGGGTCTCGGAGTCTTTTCTGTCGGCTTACAGAGTGGAGTCCACGAGCTGCTGCCTGGCCACCCTCCCTTCCCTATCGCTGCTTGCCGTGTAGGCTATGATCTCTCCTCTCATCACGGTCTTTCGTGCCTCCCAAAACATGGAGAGTAAGACTCTCCCGTTTTGTTTGTTACTAACGTAGTAGCCTGTGGCCCAAGATGTTTTTTGGAAGAAGGCCTTGTCGGCCACGAGGTCCGTGTCCAGCCAGTCTTTAACCTCACATCCATGTAGTGTGGAGCGTGGTCGGAGATAACGAGATAAAAATTCCCGTAATAACGGGAAGCCCCGATTTCCACCGATTTCCCCACTGCAAAGAAGTCGATACGGATGAACACCTTGCGCACTCATGAGTAAACTCTTTTTCTCCTGGCTGTAGGGACCTCCATGGATCCACTGTGCCTATCTGCTCCATAATTGCTCCCAGTTCCCGAGCCATGCCAGTCTTTTTCCCTGTTCTGTGGTTTGATCATTCGGTCAGTGTGTCCTGCACGAAGTTAAAGTCGCCCCCCATAAACAGTAGGTGCGTATCCATGTCGGAGACCTCCGCCATGGTCTTATTTATGAATCCTGTGTCGGCCCAGTTGGGAGTATACACATTTTCCAGTATCACAGGGCACTGCTGACCATGACGTCCCGTCCTCCTGGGTCCGTAACTGTCTTGAGTTCTGTAAACCACATCCTCTTGTTGATCAGTATGGCCACTCCTCTAGCCCATGTCCTGCAGCATGAATGGCACGTCTGTCCCGCCCAGCGCTTCCTGACCAGCAGTCGGTCCTTTTCCCTCAGGTTCATCTGTTGTAGTCTTCTTAAGTTTTCAACGACGCCGGGACTTTTCACTTACGTTCCAGGCAACGATACTGTTAGGGGGTTCCTGTCAAACCCCGGTCCTGCGGAATCACCCATACTTATTTGTTGGCCGAGCCCCTGCACTCCGGGGCTTCCTTTTGTTCGGGGGCAGCCCATAATAGCCGGGGCCGCCGCTCTCGCCATGATCTCGCGCCCCTGCGCTCCGCGGTGTCCCATTGGCCACGGGCACCGAACATGGCCGCAAACTACGTGAAAGCCACATGGACACGCCCCTGCATTTCGCGGACTCCCTCTTTCCAGGGCAGACCCCCCCTCCCGGGTAGCTGCTTGTGGCGACATCTTGGTTCCTCGCCCTGCTCAATGCCTGCCGAGTCCTGCGTCAATTTTGTTGCTTGTCCTCACCATTCCCTTTGTTCCCTTTCTGACCTGCGCTTCAAATCGTCCCCCTTCCACTATAATCCTTGGCTCTCTGCCCCCGCTGTATTCTCCTCCCCTTCTGCCCCCCCCCCCCCCCCGCAATTCCCCCCCCCCCCCCGCAACTCCCTCCCCCCCGCCCACACACTTTTGGCCAGGCGCTCCGCATCCCCTGAGAGGCGCGCCGCGGCCTATCTGACTGTCTGTCTTCCCGTGTTCGCTCTCCTTGCGTTCATGCTTTCCCCGCCCCAGTGCTTGTCTAGCACTTATTAGCACTTAAGGGTGCGGAAAACCCTTTCACGAAAAAGCATTCCACGCCTTATCTCGCCCTTTGCCAGCTTTTCCTATCCTCGCTCCCCTTACCCTGTTCCCCCTCATCGCATTGAGGGAAGAGGCGAGCCCAAACACAAGGCAGCACAGCCCGTGTAAAAACAGAGAAACATTGTTCGTATCATTGTTTGTGTTTGTGGTCAGTTCTCCGCTCTCAGTTGCTGTCCTATTCTGCCCCTTCGAGTCTGCACAAGTCTTTGGAAATAGCACTCTATTTAAGCCCACGTCTTCACCCTATCCCCGTAACCCAGTAACCCCACTAAAACATTTTCGACACTAAAGGCAATTTTTGCATGGCCAATCCACCTAACTAGCACATCTTTGGACTGTGGGAGGAAACCGTTGCACCCGGAGGAAACCCACACAGACAGGAGGATAACGTGCAGACTGTACACAGACAGTGACCCAAGCGGGGATTCGTACCTGGAGCTGTGTAGCACCTGTGCTAACCACTGTGCTCCCGGTTCTGCCCAATTCGTACAGCCGGATTCTGTCCCTCCCCACGAGCATGGTTTTGGCTGGTGGGCCCACCTTTAAATCTTTTCCCGGCCTTGGAACCAGTGCAACATCGCGATTATCGCCCTCGGCTGCTCCCCGGTTTTGGGCGTGGGCCGAAGCGACCTGTGTGCCTTGTCCATTTCTGTGGGGTTTGGAACGTTCTCCCTCCCTACTAGCTTGACCAGCATTTGGGCGATGTAGCCGGTAGATTCATTCCTTCAACCCCCTCTGACAGATACACTATTCGGACGTTTTGCAGTCTGGATCTGTTTACCTGGTGCTCCACTTTTCCTTTTAGGCCCCCCTGGGCCGCCACCAACCCCTTCACCTCGGTTTGCAGAGCATTGTGGCCCACACATGTTGTCGGTGGATGCCCAGTTATCGAACCCGCTCCACTCCCATATTAAAAGCAGAGCCCCCAGGCTTGCTTCTCGCCCCGCAACATTCTGCGGAAACATCTCACTTTTCCCTCCATTCAATTTTTAACCCAAAAGGCCCCAAACCTCTCCAATAATCCCATGATTCTGCCTAGCTTTCCAATGGGTGCGACACAAATAACAACAGTGAAGGCAAGTAGGCCGGAGGTCTTGTTGACTACACATCCACCTCGCTGCTTCAAGTAATCTGTTGACATCTATGCCCAGACGTCTCTGCCTGTCATTACGCCAAAGGTTTCTGCCGTTTAATGGGATAATCCAGTGCTACATCTTTCCTGGGAGTGTTTGATGGGGACAGTGTAGAGGGAGCTTTACTCTGTATCTAACGTTATGCTGTACCTGTCCTGGGAGTGTTTGATGGGGACAGTGCAGAGGAGCATTTACTCTCTATCTAACCCCGTGTTGCATCTGTCCTGGGAGTGTTTGATGGGGACAATGTAGTGTTAACTTTACTTCGTATTAACCCTGGCTGTATGAACCCTGGGCGTCCTTCATGGGAAAAGAGTAAAGGGATCTGTAATCTGTCTTTAACCGTGCTGTACCTGACCCGCGTCCGCAGAGGGAGCTGTACTTTGTATCTAACCCCATGCGGGGCCTGTACTGGGAGTGGTTGATGAAGACAGCGTAGAGGGAACTTTAGTCTGTATCAAACCCCGTCTTGTTCCTGTTGTCTGAATCTAAGGGGACACTGAGGAGGGAGTTTTACCCTATATATCAGCCAGAAATATATCAGAGTTCGGATGTTTGATGGGGCCAGTGTACAGAAAGCTTTATTCTGTATCTAACCCGTGCTGTCCGTGTAATCGGAGTGTTTCATGGGGACAGTGTAGGGGGAGCTTTACTCTGTATCTAACCCCGTGCTGTACCTGTCCTGAGAGTGTTTGATGGGGACAGTGTAGAGAGAGCTTTACTCTGTAACTAACCCCGTGCTGTATCTGTCCTGGGAGTGTTTGATGGGGAAAGTGTAGAGGGAGCTTTACCCTGTACCTTACCCCGTGCTGTACCTGTCCTGGGAGTGTTTGATGGGGACAGTGTAGAGGGAGCTTTACTCTGTATCTAACACCGTGCTGAACCTGTCCCGGGAGTGTTTGATGGGGACAGTGTAGAGGGAGCTTTACTCTGTATCTAACCCCGTGCTGTACCTGTCCCGGGAGTGTTTGATGGGGACAGTGTAGAGGGAGCTTTACTCTGTATCTAACCCCGTGCTGTACCTGTCCTGGGAGTGTTTGATGGGGACAGTGTAGAGGGAGCTTTACTCTGTATCTAACCCCATGCTGTACCTGTCCTGGGAGTGTTTGATGGGGACAGTGTAGAGGGAGCTTTACTCTGTATCTAACCCCGTGCTGTACCTGTCCTGGGAGTGTTTGATGGGGACAGTGTAGAGGGAGCTTTACTCTGTATCTAACCCCATGCTGTACCTGTCCTGGGAGTGTTTGATGGGGACAGTGTAGAGGGAGCTTTACTCTGTATCTAACCCCGTGCTGCACCTGTCCTGGGAGTGTTTGATGGGGACAGTGTAGAGGGAGCTTTACTCTGTATCTAACCCCGTGCTGTACCTGTCCTGGGAGTGTTTGATGGGGACAGTGTAGAGGGAGCTTTACTCTGTATCTAACCCCATGCTGTACCTGTCCTGGCAGTGTTTGATGGGGACAGTGTAGAGGGAGCTTTACTCTGTATCTAACGCCGTGCTGTACCTGTCCTGGGAGTGTTTGATGGGGACAGTGTAGAGGGAACTTTACTTTGTATCTAACCCCGTGCTGTACCTGTCCTGGGAGTGTTTAATGGGGACAGTGTAGAGGGACCATTACTCTGTATCTAACCCCGTGCTGTACCTGCCCTGGGAGTGTTTGATGGGGACAGTGCAGAGGCAGCTTTACTCTGTATCTAATCAGGTGCTACACCTGTCCTGCGAATGTTTGATAGGGAGGGTAGTGGGAGCTTTTCGATGTACCTAACCCCGTGCTGTACCTGTCCTGGGAATATTTGTTGCGGACAGTGTACAGGAGGCTCCACTCTGTATCTAAACCCGTTCATTACCTGTCGTGGGGGTGTCTGATGGGGAAATTGTAGAGGGAATTGTACTCGGTATCTAAACCCACGGCTTAACTCTCTAGGTACTTAAATGTGAAGGGTAGCTCTTAAATGGTTAGAAAGTGGGGGGCAGCAAGGTGAATTAGTGTTTAGCTCTGCTGCCTCTCGGGGCCGAGAGCCCTACTTCGTTACCGGCCCCGGGGTACTGTCCCTGTGAAGTTTACGCTTTCTCCCCGTGTCTACATGGCTCCCACCCCCACAACCCAAATATTTGCAGGGTACGTGTACCAAACATGTGTCCCTGAGTGCCCATAAAGCAAATTCAGCAAGCTATTAACCATTAGTAAGTTGACCTTTATCACAAGAGGTTTTGAATGCAGGAATTGTGCGGTCCTGCTTCAATTGAACAGGAGCTTCTCAGAACGCACCTCAGACTGGTTTTGGGTGACTATATGTGTGGAGATAGAACCTTCTCTCCATGTCTGCGTGGGATTCCTCCGTGTGTTCCTGATTCCGCCCACAGTCCAACGATGTGCAGGTTAGGTTGATTGGTCGCGTTAAAAGATTATCCCTTAGTGTCACAAATATGTGCAGATTAGTGGGATTATGGCGATTGGGCGGGGGAGTCCGGCTAGGCAGGTCGCTCTTCCAGAGATTCAATGCAGACTCGATGGGCAGAATTACCTCCTTCTGTGATGAAGAAATAATATTATTCTTCACCTTATAGGGACCGCACAGAGAGTGCTGCAATGCAGACACAGCAATATATCGAGAATGCTAATACGATGTTGACCATTATCGCAAGCGGATTTTAATACAGGAGTTGTGAGGTCCTGCTTCAATAGTATAGAAGCTTGGTTAGACTGTAACTCGTGCATTGAGAGCAGTTTTGGTTCCTTTACCTTTGGAAGAAATTTATTGCGACAGGGGGAGGGGAACACAGGCTCTACCGACTTGTTCGTAGGTGAGGGGACTGACCTGTGAAGAGAAATTGCGGATACTGGGCCTGTATTCTCTGGAGTTTCAATGAACGAGGGGTATCCCATTGTGACCTACACATTAAAGGGATAGACAGGATAGATGCGGTTCAGATGTTTTCCTTGGCTGCGGAGTCTAGAACAAGGAGATACAACTGCAAGGTGTGGCAAAAGCCAATTAGAATTGAGATGAGGAGAAATGTCTCTGATAAGAGTGTTGTAAATATTTAGTATTCCCTGGTCCAGAGGACAATGGAAGCTCAGTCACTGAGCATGTTTAAAGGAGATATTGACAGTTGTTTCAATCGCAATGGCAGAAAGAGCTATGGGTATAATATGGGGACAAAGGCATTGAAATGAATGATCAGCCATGATCGTACTATGTAGTCCAGCAGGGTCGAATGGCTGAATGGCCTACTATTAAAGGGAACTTTGGGATGAGGTTCTTCACTTCGAGGGTATGATGTGTCTGAATTCACTGCCTTAATCGGCTCGGTCGATGAGGCCCGGATCTGCAGCTGAGGTGACGTTAACCTGCACAGAGAGAGAGAGGGGGGGCTCCGGACCGTGGCTGGGACGGTCATTTAGAACGAGGCGGGCGAAGGGCTTGTCTTTATTTCCCAATCTAATGCGGATGTGACGGGCTGAATGGCCTCTTTCGGTGCTGCGGAGCGACGATTCTATACTTTCTGACGGGCGGCATTCGGGCGGGAGGAAGGCTCCAGTATTGATGACAAATGAAGACGTTGAGGTGAAGCTGAGTGATTCCGAAGCCCCACCCCGTCAACATGAGTCATACCCCGCCCCCCCCCTCTCCCATCCCTCCCCGATCATTGACAGCCTGCGTTCACCCAAAATATATTTTGCCAAGTCAATGTGGGGGGTGGGGGGGGGGGCGGCGGGATGATATGCAGGGGGTGGGGGATGATATCCGCCGGGATGGGGGGCGGTGATGTCCCCGGGTGGAGGGGGGAGGCGGTGGGAGAGCTTGTCCGATGAATGGTGGGGGTGGGGGGGGGGGGGGGGGTGCAGCGTTGCAGGTCCCATTGAAATTGGAATTATTGCACCATTTCCTCAGCAATCCCAATGACTCCAAATAGGGACAATGGGAAGCAGCAGCCGCTACTGCGCCAGCGCTGTAACACTTACAGCACAAGCTGCGCGGCAGCGGCGGCCATCTTGCATTGTGAGGGGAGACATGGCGGCCATCCCGCATTGTGAGGGGAGACATGGCGGCCATCTTGCATTGTGAGGGGAGACATGGCGGCCATCTTGCATTGTGAGGGGAGACATGGCAGCCATCTTGCATTGTGAGGGGAGACATGGCAGCCATCTTGCATTGTGAGGGGAGACATGGCGGCCATCTTGCGTTGCAGGTGGAAATAACGTACCCGGCGCGCTGCCTGTTGGGAGCGAGACCCACAACAAATGCGCACCCCACCAATGTTAAAGTATTATTACTCACCTCCTCTGCCGTCGGAATATCGCTTCCCTCTCGGTACTGATGAGACGATTCTCCTTTCCTTTGATCTTATTCGTTCTGTTAAATAGCACGCCGCCCTCAGCCTCCCCCCCCCCCCCCCCACCCCCCGCTCCCCAACACACCCGCGCTTCGCACGGAGCGACAAGATGCCGGCCGGATGTTCCCGCCAACGAGCAGCGGCCGGAGGCAGAGAGCGAGCATGGATAATACCGCTTATTATTCTAAATGTCGGTGATCAGTTTTTTAATTTTATTTTTAAATGACTGGAAAGGCATATTTCTCCTTGTCATAAACTTGCCTGTATGTATCTTTGGAAACATTAATAAACTGTTTGTGTCAGTGGAACTCTTAATTTTGAGGTCTTTTCCAGTCTTATTCCCCATTGTGGCTGCTGCTATCCCTCCTCCAACCTCCAAGGGTCGCTACTGTTCTCTCTTCGGTTGTTTCTGCTCCTCCTAGAATCACGTCTGAGCCCCCCACCCCCGGCCCTGACTCCCGTACACATATACTTAAAATGCAAGCTCGCCACCGACGGTCCCTCCTGGTAATGCAGGATGGCTAATCAGGGTGAGACTGGCTGGTGATGGGTAGTTTGGCCGACAGTCATATGAGAGAGATGACGTGTGGGTGGGTTTATCTCTCAGGATTTAATGAATTGAAGAATCGGACGAAAGGGAAATGTTAGCACATTCTTCAACTGCTGTCTGAACGGAGTCTGTGTCACAGCGTAAATCACAGTGTTTGTGCAGCAACTCAAGAGCTGCAACATGAAGCCCAATTCCATAACATAATCACCTAACCATACAGAGATATACCCCAGAAACCACATTCGGCCCCATAGAGAATAAAACATTAACACTGACCATAAAAGGATAAAATTGGCCGAGATCAAAAGCACTAAAATGATGGATTTCCACCTACTCTCCATCTCTGGGTCTCTGGGACTCTCCCCGCTGCTGTGAGCCCGGAGTCTCCTGCGGACGCCTGTTGCTCACGACAATGTGGCTGACGGTGAAAACATTGAGCAGCAGAATCAGGACAAATGGAACACACGGGGTTAGAATGTTGTGGAGGAACTCGATTGATCCCCAGACCGGAGAGAATATAACACCCATTGTGACATCACAAAACCAGGGGCGGTTCATTAGCCGATACTGACCAGTGAACATAAAATACCAGAAAATGTTCTTCAAACAGCTCAGTACAGTCACTGTTCCCAGAACCACAGCCGCCGTTTTCTCGCTGCAATATTTACTTTTCAGCTTTGGACAACAAATGGCCACAAATCGATCAAAGGTGAAAGTGACTGTGAACCAGACAGAACAATCGGTGGCTGCGTGAAGCAGGACGGCGTGGATATTACACACGGGGATGGACCACAGAAAAACAAACTGTTCATAAAAAACAATGGGAATATGTCTCATTATCAGGTCGAGAATAATGACCAGCAGATCCCCCACTGCCATGGCCGCCAGGTAACAAGTGACACATTTGGACAGTCCACAGTTTTTTCTCTTCAGGATCACAATTGTGATGAGGTTCACTGTGGGAAGAGAAATAAACAAAACAATTACATTAGGCTGGGGAAGACATTACCCGATCGATTGAGGTGGTGTTGATAAAGACAAACAAATGAACACAAATACCCACTCACAGACACACAGAGACTCTAATACACATACTCACAGACATATTGACACAAATACACACACTCAAACGCGCACAGGGACTTCAATACATACACTCACTGGCAGATAGACACAAATGCACACATTCACAGAAACACTAATACACACACTCAACGTCACACAAAGACAGAAACAAAGACACAGAGAGACGCTAATTCGTAGACTCGCACTCACATATATAGAGGCACTAATGCACACACGTACAGTAACACAGCGACACTGACAAACAGACCCCGGGACACAAATACACATTCAAAGACACATTGAAACACAATTCCAAACACTCGTGTCGGAAACAGAGAGACAGGATTACAGACACTCACAGACACATAGTGATACAAAGACACACACTCACATAAATAGACACGAATACACACACTCACCAACACACACAGACACAAATACACACACTCACGGACCCACCGATAGACGAATAGACACAGTAACGGACACACAGATACACAAATGCACAGTGACAGACACAGAGACACTAATAAACACAGACACAGATACACTAATATACACAGTCACAGACACAGAGACAGAAATACATACATAAACAGATCCACACACATGCATACCTGCAACGGCAAACACATTGCCCCACATCCACCCACACACATTACCACACACACCACAAGATACACACTCGCTCGCATATACACACTGCACAGACGAGCACACAGCCCCCCAAACACATAGACTGCTACATCACACACTAACACAAACCCTCACACAGACACCCACACACTCAGACAGACCCACGTACATACACACACACAAATTTACACGCACAAACACCCCCCTATTCACTCGGAAAGACAGACACACAGTCACAGACGCACAATGATGTACACATTATCTCACTCACGCACATTCAGACACACCTACATACACATACTGACTCTCCAACATGTACTCCCAAACCCTGAAACACAAATACACTCACACACAGCCGCAGCATCACACTCACATGCACTCACTCACGCATAGGCATCCTCACTCATAAACACACAGACACAAACACCAACATTCGCACAAATCCTCACGCAGGGCAGCACCATGGCCCAGTGGTTAGCACTGCTGCCTACGTCGCTGAGGACCCGGGTTCTATCCCGGCCCCGTGTCACTGTTTGTGACGAGTTTGCACATTCTCCCCGACTCTGCATGAGTTTAAACCCCACAACGCAAAGATGTGCAGAGTTGGTGAATTGGCCAGAATAAATTGTCCCATAATTGGAAAAAAAATAATTGGGTACTGCAATTTTTTTTTAAATCCACACACTGAGCCCACACATCTGAACCCAGACGCACATCCTCGCACATACACACCCATACCCACACACAAGTATGCGCACACACACACCCTGACTTAAATACCCCACACATAAAGATGCGCACTCATATCCTCATTCACACGCTCCTTCACACACACTCAGACACAAACACTGGCTCTCTCACACAGATCCACAGGCACTCACACACGCAGCAACACAAACATCGACACACACACAAACCACACACGCAAACTCACACCTAAAAACCCCGCTCACAAAGACGCACGCACACTCAATAAACACCCACACCACCACACACAAAGGCGCATAAACAAACACACACAGTCCCATACACACATCCACTCCCGCGCGCACACATACCCTCACACGCACAAACACATACACATAAACTCACAGACACTCACCAATAAACACCACACTCACACAAAGACACACACAGCCCCCCACCCACACACCCTCCCATCTACACACTTCCTCAAACACACGCAAAAACACATCATCTCCCATCCAGACACATACGCACTCACATCACACGCTCTCACACAGACCCATATTCACACACACGCCCGAGCACGCACATACCTGCCCACACACACTCAAACACGCACATGCGCCCAAAAAGGCCAACACCTCTGCACTCCCTCACACATGCACACTCATAGACATAGAACAATACAGCGCAGTACAGGCCCTTCGGCCCTCGATGTTGCGCCGACCTGTGAAACTACTCTAAAGACCATCTACACTATTCCCTTATCGTCCATATGTCTATCCAATGACTATTTGAATGCCCTTAGTGTTGCTGAGTCCACTACTGTTGCAGGCAGGGCATTCCACGCCCTTACTACTCTCTGAGTAAAGAACCTACCACTGACATCTGTCTTATACCTATCTCCCCTCAATTTAAAGCTATGTCCCCTCGTGCTAGACACAACCATCCGAGGAAAACGGCTCTCACTGTCCACCCTATCCAATCCTCTGATCATCTTGTATGCTTCAATTAAGTCAGCTCTTAACCTTCTTCTCTCTAAGGAAAACAGCCTCAAGACCCTCAGTTTTTCCTCATAAGACCTTACCTCCATACCAGGCAACATTCTGGTAAATCTCCTCTGCACCCTTTCCAATGCTTGCACATCCTTCCTATAATGCGGTGACCAGAATTGCACGCAATACTCCAAATGCGGCCGCACCTATGTTTTGTACAGCTGCAACATGATCTCATGGCTCAGAAACTCAATCACTCTACCAGTAAAGGCTAACACACCGTACGCCTTCTTAACGACCCTCTCAACCTGGGTGGCAACTTTCAGGGATTTATGTACATGGACGCCGTGATCTCTCTGCTCATCCACACTGCCAAGAATCTTACCATTAGCCCAGTACTCTGTCTTCCTGTTATTCCTTCCAAAATGAATCACCTCACACTTTTCTGCATTAAATTCCATTTGCCACCTCTCAGCCCAGCGCTGCAGCTTATCTATGCCCCTCTGTAACTTGTAACATCCTTCCACACTGTCCACAACTCCAACGACTTTACTGTAATCTGCAAATTTACTCACCCATCCTTCTACGCCCTCCTCCAGGTCATTTATAAAAATGACAAACATCAGTGGCCCCAAAACAGATCCTTGTGGTACACCACTAGTAACTGGACTCCATCTGAACATTTCCCATCAGCCACCATCTTTTGTCTTCTTCCAGCTCGCCAATTTCTGATCCAAACTGCTAAATCAACCTGAATCCCATGCCGCCGTATTTTCTGCAGTAGGCTACCGTGGGGAACCTTATCAAACGCTTTACTGAAATCCATATACACCAAATCAACTGGTTTACCCTCATCAACCTGTTTGGTCACCTTCTCAAAGAACTCAATAAAATTTGTGAGGCACGACCGATCCTTTACAAAACCGTGTTGACTATCAAATTATTCCTTTCCAGATGATTATACATCCTATCTCTTATAAACCTTTAAAATACTTTGCCCACAACAGAAGTAAGGCTCACTGGTCTGTAGTTACCGGGGTTGTCTCTACTCCCCTTCTTGAACAGGGGGACAACATTTCCTATCCTCCAGTCGTCTGGCACTATTCCTGTAGTCAATTCCTGTAGACTCATATACACATGCAGACACACATATACACACAGACACACACCAAACCACACACATGCTCACACACAGACCCACACCCATTCAAAGAAAAATACAGCACAGGAACAGGCCCGTCGGCCGTCCAAGCCTGCACCGATCATGATTTCACTCTTGGCCAAAATCCAACCTTTACTATTCCAGCCCATCAGTCTGCTCTCGATCACTAGCAATGTGATGGAAGGGGTCAAAAGCAATGCAATCAAGCGGCATGAACTCAGCAATAACCGACTTACGGTCTCTCAGTTTGGGTTGTGCCACGGTCACTCAACGTCTGACATCATGGCAGCCTTGGTTCAAACATGGACAAAACACTGAGGTAAGAAGTGAGGTGACATCAGTGCAGCATTTTAGCGAGTGTGGAATCAAGGTGCGCGAGGAACATTGGAGTCAATGTGAATGAGGGTGGAATCTGGTTGGCGTCATCTCTGTGACAAGTAAGCATCGTTGTGATTCTTGGAGGTTTATAATCGCAGCTCCTGGACATAACTCAATGTGTTGATCAGGGGGTGTCCTCCCCCCCCCCCCCCCCCCCCCAGCCATCTTCAGCTGCTGAATCAATGACCTTATTTCCATCATACAGTCAGAAGTTCAATGGCGATTTTACAATGTTCAGCGCGGTTTGTGACTCAGGGACTGAATCAGTGCGTGTCTGTATAGAACAGGACCTGGACAATATTGGGGCTGTTAATTCGCGATTTACATAAAGGTCTCACAGGTGTTAGCCAATGACATCATCGATATGAAAAGGGGACCATTCATACCCTTGAAGCTGTCACTCCGGAACAGGAGGCTGTTGTTTACACTGTGGAGCTTCTCACACAGGAACATTAGAAGGCCATTCAGCCCCTATGGTCTGATACTGCGACACAGGAGGATGTTGATGATCCTGTGGAGCTTCTTATACAGAAACTTTCGGAGGCCATTCGGCCCCTCTAGTCAGTTACTGAGGACCAGGTGGATGTAGTTTATCCTGTGGAGCTTCCTACTCGGTTATATTAGGGACCATTCAACCCCTTGATGATGTTGCTGGGGAACAAGAGGATGGTGTTTATCCTGTGGAGCTTCTTACACAGCACGTGTAGAATGCCATTCTGCCCCTCAGGCTCGATAATGTTCACCCACCATAGAGTCATAGATGTTTACAGCACTGGAACAGGCCCTTTGGCCCAGCTTGTCCATGCCGCCCAGTTCTATCACTAAGCTCGTCCCACTTGTCCGCATTTGGCCCAGATTCCTCTATAACCACCCTGCCCATGTACCTGTCTAACTGTTTTTTAAAGGAAAACATTGTACCAGACTCTACCACTGCCTCCGGTCGCCCTTCCAGATGCTCACCACCCTCGTGTGAAAACAATTCTCCTCCGGTCTCCTTTTCATCTCTCCCCTCTCACCTTCAACTTACGCCCTTTAGTTTTAGACCCCTCTAGCGTTGGGGACAGATGTTGACTATCTCCTTATCTATGCCCATCATTTTTTATAGACCTATGTAAGATGAGCCCTAAGCCTCCTACGCTCCAGGGGAAACGCCCCAGCCTATCCAGCCTTTCCTTATAGCTCAGAGCATTAAGTCTTGGTGGCATCCTCGTCAATCTCTTCTGCGCTCTTTTTAGTTTAACAATATACTTTCTATACAAGGGTGACCAGAACTGAATACGTTATTCCATGTATGGTCTTACTGATGGCTTGTACAACTTTAACAAGACGACCCAACACCTGTATTCAATATTCTGAATAGTAAAACCTCGCATGCTGAATGCCATCTTCACCAACCTGTCCACCTGCGACTCCACCTTCAAGGAGACATTTGTCAACATTGTATTCCATCTGCCCGAACGTAGCCCATTCACTTAAACTATCCAAATCCCTCTGCAGACTTCCAGTCTCGTCGGCACGTTTTGCTTTTCCAATCATCTTATTGCCATCTGCAAACTTGGACACATTGCCCTTGGTCCGCAACACCAAATCATCTGTGTAAATTGGGAACGGTTGTGGGCCCAACACTAATCCCTGAGGGACACCATTGGCTACTGATTGCCAACTGGAGAAACACCCATTAATCCCCACTCATTGCTCTCTATTAATTAACCAATCCTCATCCATGCTGCTACGTTACCCTAAACGCCATGCATCTTTATCTTATGCAGCTACTTTTTGAGTGGCGCCTTTTCAAAAGCAAAAGGAGTAGGAGGTCCTTCATTCTCTCCAGTTTTTTACATAAGGACAGAAAGTGGAGGTCATTTAGTCTCTCGAGTCTGTTATACCATAACTACAGGATAGGGAGGAGGCCATTTATTGACTCGTCTCTGCTGCAACAGTACAGGAAGAGGAGGAGGCCATTCAGTCCCTCCGGTCTGTTATACGAGAACAGGGGGAGTCCGTTCAGTCCTACAGTCTGCTACACCAGAACAGAAGACTGAGGAAGCCATTAGTAGGAGTGCAATCACGCCGCCCTTTAATACTCCTTGTCGTCTCCATGACCAGCTTTGGGTATTTTTTGTTTGAGTGCGTTAGCCCGAGTTTTGCCAAAACGTGAGGATGGCCTGCGAGCACCGGCCCGGGCCGTGCGGACCTGGGAGTGGGAGTGTAAAAGGCTTTTTCGAAGATCCCAGTGCCTTTATCTGCATAATCATGGATTCCTACCGTGCAGAAATATGCTATTTGACCCATCAAGCCTGCATCCACCCTCTGGGAAATAACGCTACCTAAGCCCAGTTCCTCTTCACCCCAGCCCCATGCCCATGACCTGTCCTGTACATCCCTGGACTCAAAGATGAAATTCAACATGACCAATAAACATAACCTGCAGATCAAGAACACCGGGAGGGAACCCAGGCAGACACTGGTGCAAACCACACACAGCCACCAAGGCCGGAATTGAACCCAGGTCCCTGGCGCTGTGAGGCAGCAGTGCTAACTATTGCGGAGCCCTTTTCCTTGTTCTTAATAAATCCGTTTTGTTATACAAGGTGCTTCCACATTGTTGCCTCAAACCACCACAGTTTCATGGTCACCACGGGCTTTTGAATTCTGATATAGAGATCATCAATCAAAGTGGGACGTCAACGACCCCTCCTCACCCTGATGTGAGGCTCTAAGTCGTGTTCAAGCAGGTGACACAGTTCTGTCACCACTCCTTGTTGAATATGCGTCGCCTATCACTTTGCTCCTGGGTTAAGTGTAGGTTTGAATTGTACTGGATATGCGAGTTCACAGAAACACAGAATCATACAATGCAGACGATACCCTTCGCTCAATCAATTCTGCACCGACACGGGAGAAACACCTAACCAAACCAGCTAATCCAGTTTAACAGCACATGGCCCATTAGCTTGAATTATATAACTTGCCAAGTCCATATCAAAGGAGTTTTTCAAGAAGGTGAGGGAACCCGCCTCCACCACCCTTACAGCCTATGCATTCCCGTCCATCTCGACCCTCTGGATGAAACGGTATTCCTCACAACAGAGACCCCCTGCCACAAACCTGGAGGCTAAGTCCCCTTGTAACTGACTCTTCAACTAAGAGGACCAGCAGCTCCATAACACCCTGTCCATACTCCTCAATCTCGTACACCTCGATCAGGGTCGCCGCTTAGTCGTCTCTGCTCTAGCGGAAACAACACAACACTACCCAAACCCGTTTCCTAAGTTAAATGTTCTATCCCAGGCAATACCATGATGATTCTTCTCTGGGCCACTTTCAGTGCAATTACGCTATTGCAACAATGTGACGACCAGTCCTCCATCTCTGGCCTCAGAAAACCTCTGCACATCTCCAACATGACCGCCATGATTCGTGAAGCGTTCTTATAAAACTCCAGATGGGTGCGGCAGAGCCCGTTTCATCTGCCTCTACAGCACAAACCTTCTCTGCAGCCTCTGCTCCATTTGTTTGTCAGGTTACAGGTCCAAATACAGAGTAACTACAGTCCCTATACCTCATCCAAATTTGCGTCAAGAAATCCTCTGTCCTCACTGAATGCATGCAGCAGCACAGAACACTACCTTCAGAAACCCATCCCCAGCATCTCCAGTAACCTTCCATTAACAAAAACTGGACATGTAATGACAATTAATTAATTTCCACATTCATTGTGAGTGGTATAAATTAATGGGTGAGGCGGTGGCGAATTTCAATCACAGAATGGGAATATTAATTTTGCAATGTTGCTGGACTGGAACCAATGTAGATCAGTGAACAGAGGGATAACAGGTGACTGCGATTGGGTGACAATTCGGATATGAACAGCAGAGTTGTGGATGAGCTGTGCTTCATCAAGATTGGTAACAGGAACTATATGGCTAGAATATCATTGGAATAGCCGAGTCTGGATTTAACAAGACACAGATGATCGTTTATTCTGCAACGGAGATGAGGCAGAGGAGGCGTTGGAAAATGGGCAGGAATGAGAATGTAGCGAACATCTGGATATAAACCCGGTCAGTAACGAAGGGAGTGTGGAGTGGGGAACAACACCCGTTATCAACCAGAGCTCGAACTGCAGCCAATGGATAGGGATTGGCATTTGTGACTGGAATTGAAGAACTTGGATTCAATCTCTCCAAGATATAAATAACGAGAGCAATAGTACATCTAAAGTGGTTTAAGCAATAAATAACTGGACAGGAAGACTTACCAGGGACACCGAAAATAGCCAGGAGGGGATAATAACCCGCTTGAATAATCATAATGACGCCTTCGATCCGCCATAATAAATTACCGGAAGTAATAAAGTAAAGACCTTCAGATAAACTCTTGCCCATTAACATAGCTTTCAAATCGATTGTTCTCTAATTCTGATCCCTCCTCTCGGTCGCCCTGGAGCCGCTGATCTCTGTCAGTGTTGGAATTAATACTCCCGCTAACAGTTTGCAATAACACATTGAAATGGTTCTCTTATTAACAGAAGAGGGAAAGCCTCCAGTGACACTATTAGGCTCCATGGAGACTTATATTAATTACAGTCACTGAAATACAGGGTTAATTAACTCCTTTCAATCCAACACATTTTATTGATGGGCTTTTTGTTTGGCATGGAAAGGTTTGGGCCGAAGGATCTGTCTCCGTGCGATAGATTCTATAATTCTATCTCACAATGAAGTAGAAGATTCGACGGGTCTAGATTGTTTGTGTAAGAGTGACTGAGGGATGGAGTGTTGGAATAGTGGAAACACTGACCGTAACATTCAATCGTCCTTTGAGATATGACTACTTTCAGTGGGCTGGATGATTATCAATGTCCCATCCTGTTTATAAAACGAGAGAGAGATATGAGGCGATTCCTCGAGGTCCGACTGGGGACAAGAATATTGTTTTCAGCGTGGAAATTGTGTTATGAGTGACCAGAAATACAGCTAACTTCATGAAAACTCACATCTCATGTCCGTAATGTTCTTATTTTTCAAAATGACGAGAGAGTTGATGAGGGAGCTAATTTTCATCTATGTTTTGGTAATATCTTGATAGACGGCTGATGAGGTTGTTAACATAATTTCTCGCATTGCCAAACACTTGGACTGAGCATCTCGAATAAGCAAGATCATGGAACCCATAAACGGGCCACCAATGTCGATGTACCGTCTTACCTTGCGGCGATCTGGTCACTCCCAAACACGCATACGTGTCGCTGATGGAGAGTGTTGCTGCACTGGACACACTGTTTAAGAAGTTTCTCCCAATGAATGTCCATCCCCGGACAGTACCTTTTACTGCATGCGAGCATCATAATTTTTTCATCCCTGGATGGCTGCAGTGTAGCTTCTGTAACAATAGCTTCACAGTGGGAGTGGGAATGACCATCCGAGCTCCCCATAACATGCCGTGTTCACCACAACTCATCCTTTCTTATCTGAACGTGTCGCAGTAATTCAGCCATATTATCACACGACAAACCATGAAGGAACATGTGCTTTATTCGAGTTATAAAAGGTAAATTTTGTGTTCAAAGTGTTATCAGCCTCATTGACACTGGCGACGTCGAAAGTAAGTGCAAAGCAGGAAAGTTCTCCTGTGGCACCGGTGGAGGCGCTACTCTGAGTTTAGAGGACGAAGGTTCAAAGTGTCCGCATTCGAAAAGTGGCTGCCCAGCCAATGTTGAAACGTATACTGTGAGATTGCTAACAGTAGGTCCGAGCGTCGGAATTTGGCTGAAGCTAGGGGGGGGGGGAGGGGAGGGGGAATGTGGGGGGGGGGGGCGCGTGGCGGGGGGAATAACCGTGTCCTCCCAGAACAATTCCAACAGGGGATCGTGATCAGTAACAACTCTGAAGTGTCGTCAGAGACCTATTGGTGGAACATCCAATTAGCACGGCCAGTCTATGGGAATACGCTTCTTAAGCAGCAGGTAATGTCCTCGAGGAACGGTTAACGGGCTTTACTGCACTATCTTTCACCTTATGGATCAAAACCGCCCCTATTCCACAAGGGGACATGCCACAGGTAAGGATTATGGTTTGAACGGGCAAAGTTGAACAAGAGACTGGATGACTGTGGAGCTATTTTAACCAGTTCAAACGCTTCTTTCTGATGTTGTTTCCAATGCCATCTCTGGTGTTTCTTGAGTGTTCTGTGTAAGCGTGACAGCCATGTGGAAAGATTGGGAATAGATTTGCCGTAAAAATTCACCATCCCGTAAATGGATTTAAATTCTGACGTATTCTTGGGGACGGACGCATGTTTAATCAGTTGTGTCTTCGCCTCCAGTGGATACAGCCCTTTGATGACTACCTGAATCCTGAATATATCACTTCCTGAGCTTGGAACGGCCACTTTTCACTTTCAAGTTACTCCGGCTCCTTGAATTATTCTAAACTATCTTCAGGAACTGTAGGTGCTCCTTTTGAAGTGTACCTGTAATCAGTATCTCTCCAATACTGACACCCACCTTGTGTACGACCTGCAGTAGGCTTTTACTTGACCTATCGAATATTGAACAGGGAGAGGGCTCTGACAAAGGTGCCGGGTATACTGGAATAAGCCATGGGGCGCGATTCACTGGTCGCATCGCGCCCAACTTGTGTTTGGGAGGAGGCTGTTGAATCTCGTGAAGTACCTCTTTAAGATTCACCATGGTCAAAATGTCTCGCAATATCCTGTAGAATGTCAATTATGCACATAAACCACAGAATGTATTGAATGTTAATTATAGCAACTTTACAGGGCAGAATGAGGCCATTCGGTCCGTCGACCATACTTTTACCCTCCTAAAGAGCACCATACCCCGCCCTATCCCTGTAACATTACTTAACCTTTGGACAGAAAGGGGTAATTTGGCATGGCCAATATACCTAACGTGCGCATCTTTGGACTTGAGGAGCAAACCGGGGCACCTGGAGGAACCCTACGCAGAGCCGTGGTGTATGTACCAACATCACACAGAGAGTCTCCCTAGGCTGGAATCGAACCTGGTCCCTGTCACTGTGTGAAGCAGTGCTAACCACTGTGCCACTGTCTCTCCCCAAATCTTCAATTCTTGATATTGGGTCCTGGTCCAACTTAGCTGGCCACATAGTCTGATGGCTCCATCTGACGTCACTATCTGCTCCTTTATGTCCTTTTGGCTGCTGGTGGCCTGTCGTGAACCCCTAACATTGTGACTGTATCCTTCTTATTCATGATCTCTACCTACATAGCCTCGCTGCCGTCTGAGGTGTCCTACCGCAGTGCAGCTGTGACATTCTCCCTAACCAGTCGTGCAACTCCTCCGGCCCTGTTTCCTCCCCCTCTATCCAACCTGAAACATCTAAATCCTGGAATGTTTAGCTGCCAATCCTGTCCTACCCTCAACCAGATCTCTATAATGGCAACAACATCATAGTTCTAAGTACTAATCCAAGCTCTAAATTCATCTGCCTTACTTCTTGCATTAAAACATATGCACTTCAGGCCACCAGTCCCGCTGTTTTCAGCAACATCTCTATGTTTGCTCTTCCTCAGAGCCATAGTGGCCCTATTTCCTAGTTCTCCCTCATTTCTTTGACCTTCTGACCTCTTGCTCCGGTGCCCAACAACTGCCATACTAGTTTAAACCCTCCCGTGTGACACTACTAACCTCGCGTCCAGTATAGTTATGCCTCTCCAGTGCAAATACAATCTGCCCTTCTTATAAAGGTCACAGCTGCCTCGGAAGAGCTCCCTGTGGTCCAGATAACTGAATCCCACCCTCCTACACCAGCTATTTAGCCACGTGTTTAGCTGCTCTATCTTCCTATTTCTAGCCTCACTGGCACGTGGCACAGGGAATAATCCTGAGATTACAACCCTTGAGGTCCTGTCTTTTTACTTTCTTCCTAGCTCCCTGAACTTCTGCTGCGGGACCCCTTCCAGCCTATGTCGTTCGTACCAATATGTACAACGACCTCTGACTGTTTGCCCTCCCCCTTCAGGATGCCCGCTACCCGTTCAGAGACATCCTGGACCCTGGCACCAGGGAAGCAACATACCACCCAGGAGTCTCTTTTACGTCCACAGAAACGCATCTCTGTGCCCCTGACTATAGAGTCCACTATGACTATTGCTCTTCTGCGCTTTGACCCTCCCTGCTGAACATCAGAACCAGCCGTGGTGACACTGCTCTGGCTGCTGCTGCTTTCCCCTGATAGGCTATTCCCCCCGACAGTACCCAAAGCTGGAAAGCATATGTTTTAAAGCTCGGTCTATATTGTCTACATCAAACACTTCCAGGACAGGTACAGCACGGGATTAGATACAGAGTAAAGCTCTCTCGACACTGCCCCATCAAAAACTCTCACAGGACAGGTACAGCACGTGGTTAGATACAGAGTAAAGCTCCCTCTACACTGTCCCCATCAAACACTCCCCGGCCAGGTGCAGCACGGGGTTAGATACAGAGAAAAGCTCCCTCTACACTGACCCATCAAACACTCCCAGGACAGGTACAGCACGGGGTTAGATACAGAGTAAAGCTCCCTCTACACTGTCCCGATCAAACACTCCCCGGCCACGTGCAGCACGGGGTTAGATACAGAGTAAAGCTCCCTCGACACTGTCCCCATCAAACACTCCCAGGACAGGTACAGCACGGGGTTAGACACAGTGTAAAGCTCCCTCTGCAGTGTACCCATCAAACACTCCCAGGGCAGGTCCAGGGCGGCGTGAGATACAGAGTAATCCTCCCGCTACACTGTCCCCATCAAACACTCCCAGAACAGGTACAGCACGGGGTTAGATACAAAATTAAACTCCCTCTACACTGTCGCCATCAATCACTCCCAGGACATGTACAACACGGGGTTAGACACGTATAAAGCACCCTCTACACTGTCCCTTCAAACTCTCCCAGGACAGATACAGCACGGGGTTTGATACAGAGTAAAGCTCCCTCTGCACTGTCACCATCAAACACTCTCAGGGCAGGTACAGAACGTAACAACATAAGAACTAGGAAGAGGAGTAGGCCATCTGGCCCCTCGAGCCTATTCCGCCATTGAATGAGATCATGGTTGATCTTTCCTGGACACAGCTCCACTCTCCGACCCGAACATCATAACCCTTAATCCCTTTATTCTTCAAAAAACAATCTATATTTATCTTAAAAACATTTAATGAAGAAGAATCAACTGCTTCACTGGGCAAGGAATTCCATAGATTCACAACCCTTTGGATGAAGAAGTTCCTCCTAAGATCAGTCCTAAATCTACTTCCCCTTATTTTTCGGCTATGCCCCCTTGTTCTGCTTTCACCCGGCAGTGGAAGCAACCTGCCCGCATGTATCCTATCTATTCCCTTCATAATTTTATATGTTTCTATATGATCCCCCACCCCCTCTCGCATCCTTCTAAATTCCAACGAGTACAGTCCCAGTGCACTCAATCTCTCCACGTAATCAAATCCCCTCAACTCTGGGATTAACCTAGTAAATCTCCTCTGCACACCCTCCAGCGCCATTTCGTCCGTTCTCGGGTAAGGAGACCAAAACTGAACACAATACTCCAGGTGTGGCCTCACAACACCTTCTATAATTGTAGTATAACCTCCCTATTTATAAACTCCAGCCCTCCCACAATGAAGGCCAGAACTCCATTTGCCTTCTGAATCATCTGTTGCACCTGTAAACCAACTTTTTGAGACTCAGGTACTAGTGCACCCAGGACTCTCTGCCCAGCAGCTTATTTAAATATTTTATCATTTAAATAATAATTCCTTTTGCTGTTATTCCTACCAAAATGGATAACCTCACATTTGGCAACATTGTATTCCGTCTGCCAGACCCTAGCCCATTCACTTAACCTGTCCAAATCCCTCTGCAGTCTTCTGGTATCCTCTGCACTTTTTGCTTTATCACTCATCTTAGCGTCATCTGCAAACTCGGACACATTGCACTTGGTCCCTAACTCCAAATCATCTATGTAAATTCTGAACAATTGTGATCCCTGAGGGACAGCACTCGCTACTGATTGCCAACCAGAGACCCACCCATTAATCTCCACTCTTTGCTTTCTATTAATTAACCAATCCTCTATCCATGCGCCGACTTTACCCTTAATGCCATGCATCTTTATCTTCTGCAGCAAACTTTTGTGTGGCACCTTGTCAAAAGCTTTCTGGAAATCCAGATATACCACATCCATTGGCTCCCCGTTAACTACCGCACTGGTAATGTCCCCAAAATTTCATTTAAATTAGTTAGGCACGACCTGCCCTTTCTGAACCCATGCTGCGTCTGCCCAATGGAACAATTTCCATCCAGATGCCTCGCTATTTCTTCCTTGATGATAGTTTGCAGCATCTTCCCTACTACTGAAGTTAGGTTAACTGGTCTATGATTACCCGATTTCCGCTTACCTCCTTTATTAAACAGTGGTGTTACGGACAGTGACCTCGGGCCGGGATTCGAACCCGGCTTCTTAGCGCCGCAGTTCCAATACTAACCACTGCACCACTACGCTGCCCAGGGCAGAAAGCATTTTTATGGGAGAGAGTGAACAGCCGGAGGTCGTAGTACACATATGTACTATCGACATCGGCAGGTACAGTGATGAGATCCTGCAGAAGGAGTTCAGGAAGTTAACCAGTAAGGTAAAAAAACTGCTAGGGTTGTAATCTAAGGATTACTCACCGTGCCACGTGCCAGTGAGGCTAGACATCGGAGGGTTTTGCAGCTAAATACGTGGCTAAACTGGTGGTGTAGGAGGGAGGGATTCAGATTTCTGGACCATTGGGATCACTTCTGGGGCAGGTGGGACCTGGACAAGGAGGATGCGTTGCACCTAAACTGGAGGAGCACCAATCGCCTGGCAAGGAAGAGTCACTCTGGAGGATTGAAGGTAGTATGGCAGGGGGATGGGAAACAGAGCGTTAGCTTAGAAAGTCATATAACTAAAGGGGAAATAGAGAATAGAAGTACGAGAACAACATCACCCTGCCTGCTCAAACGCATTGGTCTGAACTGCATTATTTTCATCGCCAAAAGCATGGAAGGTAAGGCAGATGAACTGAGAACACCGATTAGTGCTTGGAATGCTGATGTTGTGCCGATCACAGAAATACGGTTCAAGGAAGGGCAGGATTGGCAGCTGAACGTTGGAGGATATAGATGCTTCAGAAGAGACAGAGGGTGTATGTAAAAGGGGTGGGGGAGTAGCATTATTGGTTGAGGAAAATATTATCGCCGTACTTGCGGGAGGACACCTTGGAGGGCTCATACAATGAGGCATTCTGGGTAGGGAATCTACCCAGAATCTACCCATTCTGGAGCTCAGGAAGAGGAAGGAGGCAATCACAATGTTGGGGGTTTATTACAGCCCCCCCCCCCCACCTGCCAGCGAGAGATAAAGGAGCAGATAGGTAGAGAGATTGTGAATATGTGCAAAAGTAACAGGCTCGCTGTGTTGAGAGATTTTAATTTCCCCCTATATTGACTGAGACTCACTTAGTGCGAGGGGTTTGGAATGAATAGAGTTCGCAAGGTGTATCCAGAAAAGCTTTATGATGCAATATGTAGATAGTACAACTAGGGAAGGGGCAGCACTGGACCTAGTATTGATTGTGATTTGATTTGATTTATTATTGTTGCATGTATTAGTATACAGAGAAAATTATTGTTTCTTGCATGCTGTACAAACATTGTATACCGTATATAAGGAAAGAAGGAGAGACAGCAGAATATAATGTCAGTTATAACAAGGTGTAGAGAAAAGATCAACTTAATACAAGGTTGGTCCATTCAAAAGTCTGCTGGCAGCAGTGAAGAAGCTGTTCTTGCGTCGGTTGGTACGTGACCTCAAACCTTGGTCTTTTTTCCGAACAGAATAAGGTGGAAGAGAGTCCGGGGTGTGTGGGGTCCTTAGCCTTGCTGGCTGCCTTTCCGAGGCAGTGAGAATTGTACACAGTATCAATGGATGGGAGGTTGGTTCGCGTGATGCATTGGGCGACATTCACGACCTTCTATCGTTTCCTGCGGTCTTCGGCAGAGCAGGATCCATCCCAAGTTGTGATACAACCAGAAAGATTACTTTCTATGTGCACCTGTAGAAGTTGGTTAGAGGCGTAGCTGACATGCCAAATTTCCTTCGTCTTCTGAGAAAGTACAGTCGTTGATGGCTTTCTTAACAAGAGTGTCGGCATGGGGAGACCAGGGCAGGTTGTTGGTGATCTGTACACCTAAAAACTTGACCGTTTCTACTTCGTTTCCTTTGATGTATATCAGGGCATGTTCTCCACGACGCTTCCTGATGTCCATGACAATCTCCTTCGTATTGTTGACATTGAGGGAGAGATTATTGTCGTCGGACCAGTTCAGCAGATTCTCTATCTCATTCATATTTGGAAATGAGCCTGGACAGGTGGTTGCGTTTTCAGTAGGGGACATTTTGAAAGTAGTCATCACAATTCGTTACAATTGAGGGTACTTTTTGGATAGGGATGCAACTCGCGTTAAGTTGCTAAACTGGGGAAAGACAAGTTACAGTAATATTAGACAGAATTGAAGAATTTAGAATGGGTGCGTCTGTTGGAAGGTAAATCAACATCGGGCATGTGGGAGCCTTTCAAGCGACAGTTGATTAGGATTAAAGAAAGTCACGTGCTTGAGAGAACCAAGGATAATATTGGTTTAGGGAACCTTGGATAATAAAGGATATTGTAAATCTCTCCAAAAAGAGATGTGTACGGTCTACAAGGGTGGAGGCCGTCGAAACACTTCAGGGGAATCATAGACTTATTTTTAATCATATAATTTACAGTGCAGAAGGAGGCAATTCGGCCCATCGAGTCTGCACCTGCTCTTGGAAAGAGCACCCTACCCAAGGTCAACACCTCCACCCTATCCCCATAACCCAGTAACTCCACCCACCACTAAGGGCAATTTTTGGACACTAAGGGCAATTTATCATGGCCAATCCACCTAACCTGCACATCTTTGGACTGTGGGAGGAAACCGGAGCACCCGGAGGAAACTCACGCACACACGTGGAGGATGTGCAGACTCCGCACAGACAGTGACCCAAGCCGGAATCGAACCTGGTCCCTGGAGCTGTGAAGCAATTGTGCTATCCACAATGCTACCGTGCTTGCCTTCATTGGAAGGGATATCGAGAATAGAAATTGGCAAGTCATGCTGCAGTTGTATAGATAAGGCCGCACTTGGAATAGTATGCACAATTCCGGTCGCCACACTACCAGAAGGACGTCGAGGCCTTGGAGAGGGTACAGGGCTGTTTTACCAAGATGTTGCCTGGTCTGGATGGTGTTAGTTATGTGGAGAGTCTGAATAGACTGGGACTATTTGCATTCGAACAACGGAGGTTGAAGGGCGACCTGACCGAGGTCTACAAGATTATGAGGCGCATGGATAGACTGGATGGACAGGCACTCGTACCCAGGGTGGAGGGGGTCAGTCACAAGGGGGCAAGTGTGGTGAGTGCCTGGAACGCGTTGTCAGGGGAAGTTTGGATACAGATACATTAATGGCATTCCAAAGGCATCTAGACAAATACATGGATAGGATGGGTATAGGGATACGGCAGAAGGAAGTGCTGAGGGTTTTGGTCAAGGTTTGTATCATGATCGGTACAGGCGTGGAGAGCGAAGGGCGTGTCCTCTGCTGCATTGTTCTTTGTTCTTTGCTCACACTTTCTCCGTTTATCACACACCTCCTCTCGCACGCTCCCTCCCTGACTCAAACCCCTGCCTGTTTCACCCTCTCTGCCTCCCTCAGTTACTCACGAACACTCCAGATATTATGGCGGAGATGACTTACCTCTATGTTGTGTCATTACTTTACGCGCCATCCTTCCCACACCACCTACCTCCCTCATCCACTCGCCCGCTCTGTCTCCGCTCTCTTCCCTTTCCGTTCTCTCAGGCAATCTATGTCATTCTCTCGTTTTATCTTTTATTTCTCCCATCCTCTTTCTCTTCCACCCAATTTCTCTATCATTCTACTTTCTGTCGGGACATTTCACAAATTAGCTCACGCTCTCTTCCTCCACACGTCGTCCCGTCTTTTTCCCAGTTTAATTTTGTGTATCAGATGCAGGACCGGTATCGTTTAGAGACAGTGTGTTACTTTTCACAGCTTAATATGTTTCAATGCTGCTCTATGATGTGATGAGTTTCTGCAGGCTCTGAGGTTTCTGAGGTTCCAATGATTCAAAATGTTTTCTTTGTTTGAGGAACTGAGTCAGATGTACATTTGGAATCAAATACTTTGGAGTTTAAATAGTCCCAGATTATCATTTCATAGAAATGTTGTCTGTATGCTCACTTTGAACCAACTGAAATCTAATATCTGAATGGTCACAGGTAAAGAGACAGCTACACGCCAGAGTGCGGCGGACCCACGCAGAGAAACACACTGAGAATTGGAACTGAATCATTGAATGGTCACAGGTACAGAGACAGCTACACCCCAGAGTACAGTGGAACCACCCAGAGAAACACACTGACAATTGGAACTGAATCACTGAATGGTCAAAGTTACAGAGAGAGGCAGCTACACCCCAGAGTGCAGTGGAACCACCCAGAGAAACACACTGACAATTGGAACTGAATCACTGAATGGTCACAGTTACAGAGGCAGCTACACCCCAGAGTGCAGTGGAAGCACCCAGAGAAACACACTGAGAATTGGAACTGAATCACTGAATCACTGAATGGTCAGAGTTACAGAGGCAGCTACACCCCAGAGTGCAGTAGAACCACCAAGAGAAACAAACTGACAATTGGAACTGAATCACTGAATGGTCACAGTTACTGAGACAGCGACTCCCCGGAGTGCAGTAGAAACACCCAGAGAAACACAGTGACAATTGGGACTGAATCACTGAATGTTCACAGTTATAGAGACAGCTACATCCCAGAGTGCAGTGGAACCACCCAGAGAAATGCACTATAACTGGAACTTTGGGGCAGCACGATAACCTTGTGGATAGCACAATTGCTTCACAGCTCCAGGGTCCAAGGATCGATTCCGGCTTGGGTCACTGTCTGTGCGGAGTCTGCACATCCTCCCCGTGTGTGCGTGGGTTTCCTCCGGGTGCTCCGGTTTCCTCCCACAGTCCAAAGATGTGCAGGTTAGGTGGATTGGCCATGATAAATTGCCCTTAGTGTCCAAAATTGCCCTTAGTGTTGGGTGGGGTTATGGGGATGGTGTGGCGGTGTTGACCTTGGGTAGGGTGCTCTTTCCAAGAGCCGGTGCAGACTCGATGGGCCGAATGGCCTCCTTCTGCACTGTAAATTCTATGATGATGGAACTGAATAACTAATGGTCACAGTTACAGAAGCAGCTACACCCCAGAGTGCAGTGGAACCACCCAGAGAAACACACTGACAATTGGAACTGAATCACTGAATGGTCACAGTTACAGGGACAGCTACACCCCAGAGTGCAGTGGAACGACCCAGAGAAACACACTGACAATTGGAACTGAATCACTGAATGGTCACAGTTACAGAGACAGCTACACCCCAGAGTGCAGTGGAACGACCCAGAGAAACACACTGACAATTTGAACTGAATCACTGAATGGTCACAGTTTCAGAGACAGCTAAACCCCAGAGTGCAGTGGAACCACCCAGAGAAACACACTGACAATTGGAACTGAATCACTGAATGGTCACAGTTACAGAGGCAGCTACACCCCAGAGTGCAGTGGAACCACCCAGAGAAACACACTGACAATTGGAACTGAATCACTGAACTATCACAGTTACAGAGACAGCTACATCCCAGACTGCAGTGGAACCATCCAGAGAAACACACTGACAATTGGAACTGAATCACTGAATGGTCACAGTTAGAGAGACAGCTATATCCCAGAGTGCAGTGGAACCATCCAGAGAAACACACTGACAATTGGAACTGAATCACTGAATGGTCACAGTTAAAGCTGCAGCTACACCCAGAGTGCAGTGGAACCACCCAGAGAAACACACTGACAATTGGAACTGAATCACTGAATGGTCACAGGTACAGAGGCAGCTACACCCCAGAGTGCAGTGGAACCACCCAGAGAAACACACTGACAATTGGAACAGAATCACTGAATGGTCACCGTCGAGTGAGGGATATCACTGAAACAGTCTGAGATCCAGAAATGGGACTGATGTTGTTTGAGTGGACTTTGGGAAAGAATTAGAAGCGGGAGATCGATGAATGATGTGCGGGGTGCGGGACTATGATGACCGAGTCTGTGTCTCCAGAGTCGATGAGGTCAGTGAAGGTCTTGGAAACAATATCGTGATGTTCACTGGTGGGGCCCTGGTCCGGGGGAGGTAGCAGGATGTACCTGAGAGTTGGTGCTCAGCCTCTGTGAGGAAGAGGTCAGTACACCAGCCAATAATGGCACCGCCCTTGTGAGCAGCTTAGATGACTAGTTCAGGGTTGGATATTAGAGAAGGATTGGAGCAAGTTCAGAGGGAGACGGGAGAGAGTGGGTGTGAGGAACGGAGACATTGAGACGGTCGATGTCGCACTAACTGATCCATGGAAAGATCAAGAGCCCTTCTTTTCCGCCTTTCAGTTTTAGATAGTTGATCCATGTGATGAACACAGTCCAGCATTTGGAAACTCTTCAGTCACTCAAAAAGTAATACTTGCTTTCACTGAACCCAATTTCGTAATGTGTTTATTCACATTTTTGAAAAATATGTTCAACGATGTTGCAACCTCAATATCCCTGAGGTAGTTCCTCAGGGTATAAATTAAAGTCTTTTGGAATATATGACCTCAGTGTTTCAGACAGAGAGGTTGTCACAGCCCGAAGGACACATCACTTCACACTGAAAATGCGTTATCCAATCAATATTGCTGAGAAAATATTCTACCCAATCGTTGCTATTGTTGGTGTTCCTGGTAAGTGACTATTACCATTCAAGTTGTGTAAGTCTGTGTGTAAGCGGCACTCTGATTTAAAACTGTGACTGAAAATGTCTAATCCTGATGTCGTGCTCACAATTATACAGACACCTAATCAACGATGTACTTCACTGAAGTCAAATGTCTTTCAACATGCTTGATGAAAAAGCATTCAGCATGGTTTGAATGCTTTTCGTCAACTCACAATAAATCTCCGTGTGTAACTCACGGGATCACTGATCAATGAAGTTGTTATATTGATGGAATCTTGCTAAAAGTCAGATTTGGTCTCAGTGAAGGCAATCTCTCTGAAGGAAGGTTGTGGGAGTGAGAATTAAATCAAACGTAGTGTGGATAACTAACCAGACTGGAATATATGACAGCAGTGAATAAGGATCAGTGGAAACATCTGTCTGTGTAGAATTGCACTGAGTTTGGGTCACTAACCTGAGTGGAATATCTGACAGCAGTGAACAAGGATTACTGGAAGTTATACTGGAAGTATAGTTGTGCTGAATATGGGTCTCTCATCAGAGTCTAATATTTGATCGTATTGTCCATCTATTACTGGGACTATATGTCCGTGTAGAATTGTATTGTGAGTGCGTAAGGAACTGAACTGAAATAAGTTCATTCTATTTTGAAATTCTGTGTTTTATTTGGTGCGCCGTTGCTCCATTCTATTGAGCTCTCTCTCTCTCTCCCTGTCTGTCTGTGTGTGTGTCTCTCTCTCACTCTCCCTGTCTGTCTGTGTGTGTGTGTCTCTCTCTCCCTGTCTGTGTGTGTGTGTGTCTCTCTCACTCTCCCTGTCTGTCTGTGTGTGTGTCTCTCTCTCCCTCTCTGTGTGTGTGTGTGTGTGTGTCTCTCTCTCCCTGTCTGTGTGTGTGTGTGTCTCTCTCACTCTCCCTGTCTGTCTGTGTGTGTGTGTGTGTCTCTCTCTCACCCTGTCTGTGTGTGTGTGTGTGTGTCTCTCTCTCTCTCTCTCTCCCTGTCTGTCTGTGTGGGTCTCTCTCACTCTCCCTGTCTGTCTGTGAGTGTGTGTCTCTCTCTCTCTCCCTGTCTGTCTGTGTGTGTGTGTGTCTCTCTCTCCCCCTGTCTGTGTGTGTGTGTGTCTCTCTCTCTCTCCCTGTCTTTGTGTGTGTGTGTCTCTCTCTCCCTGTCTGTCTGTGTGTGTGTGTGTCTCTCTCTCTCTAGCTGTTTTATTTTTGGAATTGAGTGAAAGGGTTTTGCTGTGTTTTGATGATGGTTTTATATTTGTTGCGTGAAGTGAAATGTCTCGATATCTGTTTTCTATTGAACTGCTCCAACACAGACTGATATCAGTTACACTCTGACAATTAATAAAATCCACAATCGTGCAGTATTCGTACAGGTTTGTGATATTTGTCTCATGTCTATTCATCCTGAAATGAACACCAATGTTTGTTCAATTTTAAGAATATTTGTTGTTGAAATCCATCCGTCTCCAGTAATTTCCCTCCACATATATTCCACCCTCTGGCTTCCGATCAGCACTTGATCTTTTCATTGGGATCAGTTAATGCGGCATCGACCGTCTCAATGCCTCTGTTCCTCACACCCACTCTATCCCGTCTCCCTCTGAACTTGCTCCAATCCTTCTCTAATATCCAACCCTGACCTGGCCATCTAAGCTGCTCACAAGGGCGGTGCCATTGTTGGCTGGTGTGCTGACCTCTTCCTCACAGAGGCTGAGCACCAACTCTCAGGTACATCCTGACAACTCCCCCTGGACCCGGAACCCACCACTGAACATCACGATATTGTTTGCAGGACTTTCACTGACCTCATCGACTCTGGAGACACAGCCCAGGTCATCATAGTGCCGCAACTCCACAGATCCTGCATAGACCTCCCGCGTCTACCTCCTTCCCAAAATCCACAAATAGGAAAGTCCCAGTAGACCCATTATTTCAGCCTCTTCCAGCCCCAACAAACCCATTTCTTCCTATCTTGATGCAATACACTTTTCTCCGTTCTGTCCCTTTCCACCGACATTGGTGGAACCGTGGCCCAGTGATTCCCGGCGTGGGTCACTGTCCGTGCGGAGTCTACACGTTCTCTCTGTGCCTTCGTGGGTTTCCTCCGGGTGCTCCGGTTTCCACCCACAGTCCAAAGATGTGCAAGTTAGGTGCATTGGCCATGCTAAATTGTTTCTTATTGTTAAAAAAAGCTGTGTAGGTTAGATTATGGGGTTTGATGTCAGAGGGTGGGGGAGTAAAGTTGGCTTAGGTACTCTTTCAGAAGTTCGGTGCAGATTTAATGGGCCGAATGACCTCCTTCTGCACTGTAGGGATTATATGATTCCTGATTCCTCTGGTGCCATATAAGCTAGGTCCATTTTCCTGGCCCGAACCGCCTTATCTTCACAATGGATGTCCATTCCCTCTGCACATCCGTTCTCCAACACGAGGGTTGCGTACAGATCCTCACACCCTATTTCCTGTAAAGACTGCACCTCATTCATCCACTTTCTCCGCCTCCATCGCCTCTGTTCTGATGATGACGTGTTCGAAAATAGCCCTTCTGGCATGTCTGTCTTTTCCTTTACCCGGGCTGTCCCCACCTTCCTTTTGTTGACAGGCCTCTCAATCGTGCTCAATTCATTTCTCACACCTCTGTCCTCACAGACCTCCCTCCCTCCCGGAAACATGATAGGGTTCCGTTATCCTCACTTTCCACACCATCAGCCTCCACATTGAAAGGAAAGTCCTCCTCCATTTATGCCAACTTCAGCATGATGTGACCATGAAATACATCTTCACCTCTCTCCAACCTCCCCCACAACACATTTTCTGCATTCCTCAGGTACGGCTCCTTCCTCGACACCCTTGTCCACTTCCCGATCACACCTCACACCCCTTTCCCTGCCCACAGCACTTTCCCCTGCAATCAGAGACGGTGCAACAACTGTCCCTTGACCTCCTCCTGTCGCATGGTTCTCAGCAGCAAACTCTCCTTTCTGGTGAAGCAGCGATTCACTTCTGTTCCTTCAATTTGTTCTCCTGTTTTCGCAGCTGCCAATACCGTCTCCTCTGCATTGAGAAAACTAAACACAGACTGGGAGGCTGCTTTGTGGAACACCTTCACTCAGCCACCAGGCATTAACCCAGCCTTCCTGTTGCGGCCATTTTAACTCAGCATCTTGCTCTCAGGCCTAGATGTCTGACCTTGGCCTGTGGCAAGAATGCAGCGAAGCCCCACGCAAGCTGGAGGAGCAACATCTGATCTTCCAATTCGGATGTTACATCCCGCAGGACGAACTTTAATTTCAACAACTTCAGAGTGGGAACTTTCTCCTCCATCTTAACGCCCTTGTTTTGGAATTTCTATACTTTTTTGTCGAATGCAATGAGTCCGAATCTGGAGAGAGTCTGTTCCGGCCAAGTGAACCCAGAGGAATGTCCAATGCCTGAGCGGGAATGTTCCTGACAAAAGCTTGGCAGGGATAGTTTTCAAACAGGGAGAGGATGGATTTCTGGGAACGTGATGTTGGGATGTTCCAGCCATGGCAATGGGGGATTCCTGGGAGCGGGTGTTTTACGAATGACTAAACCTGGGACGGGTGATCCCTTGGAATGTTCTGGAGACGGGACAGACTCTATTCTGGACAGGCTGGGCTGCACGGTAGCACAGTGGTTGCCACAGTGGATTCACAGCTCCAGGGTCCCATGTTATATTCCCTGTCTGTGCGGAATCTGCACTCCCCCCCCCCCGCCCTCCGTGTCTGCGGGGGTTTCCTCCGGGTGCTTCGGTTTTCTCCCACAGTCCAAAGATGTTCAGGTTAGGTGGATTGGCCATGATAAATAGTGTTTAGTTTCCTAACAATTTAGATAGGGGGTCTCTGGGTGATGGGGATGGGGTGGGCTTAACTGGTTTTCTCTTTCCAAGGGCCGATGTAGACTCTATGGGCGGAATGGCCTCCTTTTGCACTATAATTCTATATTTCTATTCCTCCCATGATAGGGAGTGTGAAGGTCCTGCGTTTGTTTTATTTGTTCCATTGGTCTTGGAGTACTCAAATAAACCAGGAGTTGTGACCAACCCCATCAGAACTCCCGAGCAGGGAACGGTCCAATCCGCGGTGTGGTCCAATAATTGAGCAGGGATGACAATCTCTGGTATGTTTGTATCCGCTTTGGGAGACCTGGCCGGCCTGGTGAATCCTGTAAATCAGACTAAATGAGAAATGTAACCTCTCCAATAGGTATCTGAATTCTAAACATTTTCCTACCACTGCCATCAAACTGACAGGGCTGCAATTCACACTCTTCCCCCATTCCCCATCTTAAGCACTGGAGTTATATTTTCTACTTCCCTTCCTGCAATGTTAATCTCTGTTCCCACTCCTCTCCCAACACTGCTACCCGCCCACTGTCCATTATATTGATGCTGAAATTGTCTCTTGGTTCAGACAAGGAGATTCATTATCCAGTAATTTCCCGCGTCTCTCCTTTCTCTCTCTGACAGTTAATTTACTGGGAATTGTGATTCTCTGTCGGGGGAAGTGTGGCCTCTCTACCTGCACCACTCGCTACCTGGTGGCCATGGCAATGGCGGATCTGCTGTTTATCATCACTAACCCCATACTGAACAAGATCAATGGTTATTATTTCCCCCCGAATTTCCTGGACCTCACCCCTGTGTGCCGTATTCGCTCTGTCCTGCTCTCTGCAGCTGGGGAGTGTTCTGTCTGGTTCACCCTCGCTTTCTCCTTTGACCGATTTGTGGCCATTCGCTGCCAGAAACTGAAAACTAAATATTGCACCGGGAAAACTGCGGCTGTGGTTCTGTCAGCAAGCGGCCTCCTGCTCTTTGTAAAAAACATCCCCCTGTACTTTACGTATGAACCTTGGGGGTTAATCGACAATGTCCAGTGGCTCTGTCGGACAAAGAGCAGCTATTTCACCGACCCAGGATGGGTAGGATATAACTGGCTTGGTAAGGTTTTAACCCCATTGATCCCGTTCTTCTCAATCCTGTTGATCAACGCTCTGACAGTCAGACACATTTTGCTCACCAGTCGAGTCCGGAAGGCACTGAGGGCTCAGAGTCAGGGAGACAATCGCAAAGACCCAGAGATGGAGAGCAGAAGGAAGTCAATGATTTTACTCTTCAGCATCTCCGGAGCTTTCATTCTCCTCTGGACCGTGTTTGTTATTAAATTTTTCTGTGTTGAAGTGAGAGGATTACATAACCTCACCCTTCCTCAATATAATTTACAACAAGTCGGATATATGCTGCTGGATTTAAATTGCTGCACAAACACATTTATTTATGTGGTGACTCAGTCCAGGTTCAGGGAGCAGATCAAGATCGTGCTGAAATACCCGGTTCTATCAATTATTAAATTAATGTGCTAATGTGTAAATAAAACTGACTGACAGCCCCTCAGCCAATCAGCACCTTCAGCCACTGACCGACAGCCCCTCAGCCAATCAGCAGCTCCAGCCTAACCGCCCCTCAGCCAATCAGGAACTCCAGCCGCTGACTGACAGCCCCTTAGCCAATCAGGATCTCTAGCTGCTGACTGACAGAACGTTAGTCAATCAGGAACTCCAGCTGCAGGTTGAAAGTGGCCTCAGCCAATCAGGCAATTGGCCATGCGACCTGACAACACAGTGGAGCCAATCTGGGAACTGGGAATACTGACTGATAGAACGTTCAACCGATCAGAAAATCCGCGTTCAGACTGCCTTCGCCGCAGCCAATCAGAAACCCCGAATTCAGTATGACAGCTGGTGGCACCAACAGAGGCAGCACCATGGCGTGATTGGCTGTGAGGGTGGTGCTGGAGCACTGGCAGGGCTGGCTGTGGGAGTGTGGGTGATCCACGGGCAGGATTGTGTGGGGATCGGGGCAGGGGCAGGTTCGGCTGGGGGCTCATTGGCAGGGCTGGATGGTGGTTAGCACTGGGAGTCCTGCCTGGAAGCGCACTGGCAGGAGGGAACTGGCACGACTGGCAGGAATGCACTCGTGGGGCTGGCTGGAGACGGGCACAGGGAGGGGTGCCAGCGGGGAGAGACACTTACAGTGCTGGCTGCGGAGTTGGCCTCTGGCACAACTGGCTGGGGAGAGCCTTGCAAACCATCGCCACAAACACCACCCCCACACACAATATCATACTCTCCTCCCCACACCCCAGTATCACACCCTGCCCCCCACGCCCCAGTATCGCAACCTCCTTCCCCCAGCATCACACCATCCAGCCGCACACCCCAGTATCACACCCTCAACCCCCACAGCCCAGTATCACACCCTCCACCCCCACCCCAGTATCACACCCTCCATCCACACCCCAGTATCACACCCTGCACCCCCACCCCAGTATCACACCCTCCACCCCCAAACCCCAGTACCACACCCTCCACCCCACCCCAGTATCACATCCTCCACCGGCACACCCCAGTATCACATCCTCCACCCCCACACCCCAGTATCACACCCTCCAACTCCAAACCCCAGTATCACAACCTCCACCCGCACACCCCAGTATCACACACTCCACCCCCAAACCCCAGTAACACACCTTCCAACCCCACACCCCAGTATCACACCCTCCAGCCCCACACACCAGTATCACACCCTCCACCGGCACACCCCAGTATCACACCCTCCACCCCCACACCCCAGTATCACATCCTCCACCCGCACACCCCAGTATCACTCCCTCCACCCCCACACCCCATTATCACATCCTCCACCCGCACACCCCAGTATCACACCCTCCACCCCCACCCCAGTATCACACCCTCCAACCCCACACTCCAGTAACACACCTTCCACCCCCACACCGCAGTATCACACCCTCCAACCCCACCCCAATATCACACCCTACAACCACACACTCCAGTATCACACCCTCCATCCCCACACACCAGTATCACACCCTCCACCCCACACCCCAGTATCACACCCTCCATCCCGACATCCCAGTATCACACCCTCCACCCCACACGCCAGTATCACTCTCCACCCCCACTCCCCAGTGTCACACCCTCCACCCCCACACCCCAGTATCACATCCTCCACCCGCACACCCCAGTATCACACCCTCCACCCCCACACGCAAATATCACACCCTCCACCCACACACTCCAGTATCACACCCACCACCCGCACACCACAGTATCACACACTCCACCCCACTGCAGTATCACACTCTCCACCCACACAGTCCAGTATCAAACCCTCCACCCCACCCCAGTATCACATCCTCCACCGGCACACCCCAGTATCACATCCTTCACCCCCACACCCCAGTATCAAACCCTCCACCCCCAAACCCCAGTATCACACCCTCGACCCGCACACCCCAGTATCACACACTCCACCCCCAAACTCCAGTAACACACCTTCCACCCCCACACCCCAGTATCACACCCTCCAGCCCCACACACCAGTATCACACCCTCCTGCCCCACACACCAGTATCACACCCTCCACCGGCACACCCCAGTATCACACTATCCAGCCCCACACACTAGTATCACATCCTCCACCCGCAGACCCCAGTATCACACCCTCCAACCCCCACTCCAGTATCAAATCCTCCACCCGCACACCCCAGTATCACACCCTCCACCCCCACCCCAGTATCACACCCTGCATTCCCACACACCAGTAACAAACCTTCCACCCCCACACCGCAGTATCACAACCTCCAACCCCACCCCAATATCACACCCTCCAACCACACACTCCAGTATCACACCCTCCACCCCCACACCCCAGTATCACATCCTCCACCCGCACACCCAGTATCACACACTCCACCCCACACCCCAGTATCACACCCTCCATCCCCACACACCAGTATCACACCCTCCACCCCACACCCCAGTATCACGCCCACCATCCCGACATCTCAGTATCACACCCTCCACCCCAAACGCCAGTATCACTCTCCACCCCCACCCCCCCCAGTGTCACACCCACCACCCCCACACCCCAGTATCACATCCTCCACCCGCACACCCCAGTATCACACCCTCCAACCCCACACGCAAATATCACACCCTCCACCCACACACTCCAGTATCACACCCTCCACCCGCACACCACAGCATCACACCCTCTACCACACTGTAGTATCACACCCTCCACCCACACACTCCAGTACCACACCCTCCACCCGCACACCCCAGTATCACACCCTCCACCCCCAGCCCAGTATCACACCCCCACACCCCAGTATCACACCGTCCACCCCCACCCCAATATCACACCCTACATCGCCACACCCCAGTATCACACCCTCCACCCCCACACCCCAGTATCATACCCTCCACCCCCACACCCCAGCATCACCCCCTCCACCCCCACACCTCAGTATCACACCCTCCACCCCCATACCCCAGTATCACATCCTCCAGCCCCACACCCCAGCATCACACCCTCCACCCACCCCAGTATCACCCCCCCACCCCCACACCCCAGTATCACACCCTCCACCCCCACACCCCAGTATCACACCCTCCACCGGCACACCCCAGTATCACACCCTCAACCCCACCCCAGTATCACACCCTACTCCCCAGTATCACACCCTCCAACCCCACACCCCAGTATCACACCATCCACCGGCACACCCCAGTATCACACCCTCCAACCCCACACCCCAGTGTCACTCCCTCCACCGGCACACCCCAGTATCACACCCTCCACCCCCACCCCAGTATCACCCCCCCCCCACCCTCACACCCCAGTATCACACCCTCCACCCCCACACCCCAGTATCACACCCTCCACCCCCACACATCAGTACCACACACCCCACCGGCACACCTTCCACCGGCACACCCCAGTATCACACCCTCCACCCCTACCCCAGTATCACACCCCCCACCCCCACACCCCAGTATCACACCTTCCACCGGCACACATTCCAGTATCACACCCTCCACCCCCAGCCCAGTATCACACCCTCCACCCCCACACACCAGTATCACACCCTCCACCCACACACCCCAGTATCACATCGTCCAAACCCACACCCCGGTATCACACCCTCCACCCCCACACCCCAGTATCACACCCTCCACCCCACACCCCAGTATCACCCCCTCCACCTCCACACCCCAGTATCACACCCTCCACCCCCACTCCCCAGTATCACACCCTCCTCCCCGAAACCCCAGTATCACACCTTCCACCCTCACACACCAGTATCACACCCTCCACCCCCACCCCAGTATCACACCCTCCAACCCCACACCCCAGTATCACACCCTCCACCCCCACACCAATATCACACCCTCCACCCACACACCCCAGTATCACATCGTCCAAACCCACACCCCGGTATCACACCCTCCACCCCCACACCCCAGTATCACACCCTCCACCCCACACCCCAGTATCACCCCCTCCACCTCCACACCCCAGTATCACACCCTCCACCCCCACTCCCCAGTATCACACCCTCCTCCCCGAAACCCCAGTATCACACCTTCCACCCTCACACACCAGTATCACACCCTCCACCCCCACCCCAGTATCACACCCTCCACCCGCACACCCCAGTATCACACCCTCCACCCCCACACTCCAGTAACACCCCCTCCACCCCCAAAACCCAGGATCACAACCTCCACCCCCACCCCAGTATCACACACTCCACCCCCACACCCCTGTACCATACCCTCCACCCCCACACCCCAGTATCACACCCTCCACCCCACACCCCAGTATCACCCCCTCCACCTCCACACCCCAGTATCACACCCTCCACCCCAACTCCCCAGTATCACACCCTCCTCCCCGAAACCCCAGTATCACACCTTCCACCCTCACACACCAGTATCACACCCTCCACCCCCACCCCAGTATCACACCCTCCAACCCCACACCCCAGTATCACACCCTCCACCCCCACACCAATATCACACCCTCCACCCCCACACTCCAGTAACACCCCCTCCACCCCCAAAACCCAGGATCACAACCTCCACCCCCACCCCAGTATCACACACTCCACCCCCACACCCCTGTACCATACCCTCCACCCGCACACCCCAGTATCACACCCTCCACCCCCACAACCCAGTATCAGACCCTCACCCCCACCCTAGTATCACACCCTCCATCCCGAAATCCCAGTAAGACACCTTCCAACCCCACACTCCAGTATCACCACCCCACACTCCTGAATCACACCCATCCATCCACACACTACAGTGCCACACCCTCACACCGTTACATCCTCTACCCTTACACATCAGTATCACAGCCCCCACCCCACTACCGCATCCATCAACCTCACACCCCAGTAGCATACCCTCCACTCCCACACCCCAGTATCGCACTCTCCACCCCCACACCCCTGTATCACACCCTCGAAACGCACACCGCAGTATCACACCCTCCACCCGTACACCCCAGTATCAAATCCTCCACTCACACACTCCAGTATCACACCCTCCACGCCCACACCCCAGGATCACACCCTCCACCCACACACTCCAGTATCACACCCTCAAGCCCCACACCCCAGTGTCACACCCTTCACCCGCACACCCCTGTTTCACACCCTCCACCCCCTCACCCCAGTATCACACCCTCCACCCCCACACCCCAGTATCACACCCTCCACCCGCACACCCCAGTATCACACCCTTATCCCCACACCCCAGTATCACACCCTCCAACCGCACACCCCAGTATCACACCCTCCACCCCAACACCCCAGTATCACACCCTCCACCCCAATACCCCAGTATCACACCCTCCAACCCCACACCCCAGTATCACACCCTCCACCCCCAAACCCCAGTATCACATCCTCCACCCGCACACCCCAGTATCACACCCTCCACCCCCACCACATTATCACACCTTCCACCCCCACACACCAGTATCACAACCTACACCCCCACACTCCAGTTTCACACCCTTCCCCCCCACAGCCCAGTATCACACCCTCCACCTCCACCCCAATATCACACCCTCCATCCACACCCCAGTATCACACCCTGCACCCCCACCCCAGTATCATACCCTCCACCCCCACACCCCAGTACCACACCCTCCACCCCACCCCAGCATCACATCCTCCACCGGCACACCCCAGTATCACATCCTCCACCCCCAGACCCCAGTATCACACCCTCCAACTCCAAACCCCAGTATCACAACCTCCACCCGCACACCCCAGTATCACACACTCCACCCCCAAACCCCAGTAACACACCTTCCAACCCCACACCCCAGTATCACACCCTCCAGTCCCACACACCAGTATCACACCCTCCAGCCCCACACACCAGTATCACACCCTCCACCGGCACACCCCAGTATCACACCCTCCACCCCCACACCCCAGTATCACATCCTCCACCCGCACACCCCAGTATCACTCCCTCCACCCCCACACCCCATTATCACATCCTCCACCCGCACACACCAGTATCACACCCTCCACCCCCACCCCAGTATCACACCCTCCAACCCCACACCCCAGTATCACACCCTCCACCCCCACACCGCAGTATCACACCCTCCAACCCCACCCCAATATCACACCCTCCAACCACACACTCCAGTATCACACCCTCCACCCCCACACCCCAGTATCACACCCTCCACCCCCACACCGCAGTATCACACCCTCCAACCCCACCCCAATATCACACCCTCCAACCACACACTCCAGTATCACACCCTCCACCCCACACCCCAGTATCACAACCTCCATCCCCACACACCAGTATCACACCCTCCACCCCACACCCCAGTATCACACCCTCCATCCCGACATCCCAGTGTCACACCCTCCACCCCACACGCCAGTATCACTCTCCACCCCCACCCCCCAGTGTCACACCCTCCACCCCCACACCCCATTATCACATCCTCCACCCGCACACCCCAGTATCACACACTCCAACCCCACACGCAAATATCACACCCTCCACCAATACACTCCAGTATCACACCCTCCACCCGCACACCACAGTATCACACCCTCTACCCCACTGCAGTATCACACCCTCCACCCACACATTCCAGTATCACACCCTCCACCCGCACACCCCAGTATCACACCCTCCACCCCCACCCCAGTATCACACCCCCACCCCCACACCACAGTATCGCACCGTCCACCCCCACCCCAATATCACACCCTACAGCCCCACACCCCAGTATCACACCCTCCACCCCCACACCACAGTATCACATCCTCCACCCGCACACCCAGTATCACACCCCCCACCCCACACCCCAGTATCACACCCTCCATCCCCACACACCAGTATCACACCCTCCACCCCACACCCCAGTATAACACCCTCCATCCCGACATCCCAGTATCACACCCTCCACCCCACACGCCAGTATCACTCTCCACCCCCACCCCCCAGTGTCACACCCTCCACCCCCACACCCCAGTATCACATCCTCCACCCGCACACCCCAGTATCACACCCTCCAACCCCACACGTAAATATCACACCCTCCACCCACACACTCCTGTATCACACCCTCCACCCGCACACCACAGTATCACACCCTCCACCCCACTGCAGTATCACACCCTCCACCCACACACTCCAGTATCACACCCTCCACCCGCACACCCCAGTATCACACCCTCCACCCCCAGCCCAGTATCACACACCTACCCCCACACCCCAGTATCACACCGTCAACCCCCACTCCGATATCACACCCTACATCGCCACACCCCAGTATCACACCCTCCACCCCCACACCCCAGTATCATACCCTCCACCCCCACACCCCAGCATCACACCCTCCACCCCCACACCTCAGTATCACACCCTCCACTCCCATACCCCAGTATCACATCCTCCAGCCCCACACCCCAGCATCACACCCTCCACCCACCCCAGTATCACACCCTCACCCCCACACCCCAGTATCACACCCTCCACCCCCACACCCCAGTATCACACCATCCACCGGCACACCCCAGTATCACACCCTCCAAACCCCGACCCCAGTATCACCCCCCCCACCCTCACACCCCAGTATCACACCCTTCACCCCCACACCCCAGTATCACACCCTCCACCCCCACACATCAGTATCACACCCCCCACCGGCACACCCTCCACCGGCACACCCCAGTATCACACCCTCCACCCCCACCCCAGTATCACAACCCCCACCCCCACACCCCAGTATCACACCTTCCACCGGCACACATTCCAGTATCACACCCTCCACCCCCACCCCAGTATCACACCCTCCACCCCCACACCCCATTATCACATCCTCCACCCGCACACCCCAGTATCACACCCTCCACCCCCACCCCAGTATCACACCCTCCAACCCCACACCCCAGTATCACACCCTCCACCCCCACACCGCAGTATCAAACCCTCCAACCCCACCCCAATATCACACCCTCCAACCACACACTCCAGTATCACACCCTCCACCCCCACACCCCAGTATCACATCCTCCACCCGCACACCCAGTATCACACCCTCCACCCCACACCCCAGTATCACACCCTCCATCCCCACACACCAGTATCACACCCTCCACCCCACACCCCAGTATCACACCCTCCATCCCGACATTCCAGTGTCACACCCTCCACCCCACACGCCAGTATCACTCTCCACCCCCACTCCCCAGTGTCACACCCTCCACCCGCACACCCCAGTATCACACCCTCCACCCCCACACGCAAATATCACACCCTCCACCCACACACTCCAGTATTACACCCTCCACCCCACCCCAGTATCACATCCTCCACCCCCACACCCCAGTATCACACCCTCCACCCCCAAACCCCAGTATCACACCCTCCACCCGCACACCCCAGTATCACACACTCCACCCCCAAACTCCAGTAACACACCTTCCACCCCCACACCCCAGTATCACACCCTCCAGCCCCACACACCAGTATCACACCCTCCAGCCCCACACACCAGTATCACACCCTCCACCGGCACACCCCAGTATCACACCATCCAGCCCCTCACACCAGTATCACATCCTCCACCCGCAGACCCCAGTATCACACCCTCCACCCCCCACCCCAGTATCAAATCCTCCAACCGCACACCCCAGTATCACACCCTCCACCCCCACCCCAGCATCACACCCTGCATTCCCACACACCAGTAACACACCTTCCACCCCCACACCGCAGTATCACACCCTCCAACCCCACCCCAATATCACACCCTCCAACCACACACTCCAGTATCACACCCTCCACCCCCACACCCCAGTATCACATCCTCCACCCGCACACCCAGTATCACACCCTCCACCCCACACCCCAGTATCACACCCTCCATCCCTAGACACACCAGTATCACACCCTCCACCCCACACCCCAGTATCACACCCTCCATCCCGACATCCCAGTATCACACCCTCCACCCCACACGCCAGTATCACTCTCCACCCCCACCCCCCAGTGTCACACCCTCCACCCCCACACCCCAGTATCACATCCTCCACCCGCACACCCCAGTATCACACCCTCCAACCCCACACGTAAATATCACACCCTCCACCCACACACTCCAGTATCACACCCTCCACCCGCACACCACAGTATCACACCCTCCACCCCACTGCAGTATCACACCCTCCACCCACACACTCCAGTATCACACCCTCCACCCGCACACCCCAGTATCACACCCTCCACCCCCAGCCCAGTATCACACACCCACCCCCACACCCCAGTATCACACCGTCCACCCCCACCCCAATATCACACCCTACATCGCCACACCCCAGTATCACACCCTCCACCCCCACACCCCAGTATCATACCCTCCACCCCCACACCCCAGCATCACACCCTTCACCCCCACACCTCAATATCACACCCTACTCCCCCATACCCCAGTATCACATCCTCCAGCCCCATACCCCAGCATCACACCCTCCACCCACCCCAGTATCACACCCCAACCCCCACACCCCAGTATCACACCCTCCACCCCCACACCCCAGTATCACACCATCCACCGGCACACCCCCGTATCACACCCTCCAAACCCCCACCCCAGTATCACCGCCCCCACCCTCACACCCCAGTATCACACCCTCCACCCCCACACCCCAGTATCACACCCTCCACCCCCACACATCAGTATCACACCCCCCACCGGCACACCCTCCACCGGCACACCCCAGTATCACACCCTCCACCCCCACCCCAGTATCACACCCCCCACCCCCACACCCCAGTATCACACCTTCCACCGGCACACATTCCAGTATCACACCCTCCACCCCCACCCCAGTATCACACCCTCCACCCCCACACACCAGTATCACACCCTCCACCCACACACCCCAGTATCACATCGTCCACACCCACACCCCAGTATCACACCCTCCACCCCCACACCCCAGTATCACACCCTCCACCCCACACCCCAGTATCACCCCCTCCACCTCCACACCCCAGTATCACACCCTCCACCCCCACTCCCCAGTATCACACCCTCCTCCCCGAAACCCCAGTATCACACCTTCCACCCTCACACACTAGTATCACACCCTCCACCCCCACCCCAGTATCACACCCTCCAACCCCACACACCAATATCACACCCTCCACCCCCACACTCCAGTAACACCCCACCGGCACACATTCCAGTATCACACCCTCCACCCCCACCCCAGTATCACACCCTCCACCCCCACACCCCAGTATCACACCCTCCACCCCACACCCCAGTATCACCCCCTCCACCTCCACACCCCAGTATCACACCCTCCACCCCCACCCCAGTATCACACACTCCACCCCCACACCCCTGTACCATACCCTCCACCCGCACACCCCAGTATCACACCCTCCACCCCCACACCCCAGTATCACACACTCCACCCCCACCCCAGTATGACACCCTCCACCCCTCCCATTATCACACCCTCCACCCCCACAACCCAGTATCAGACCCTCACCCCCACCCTAGTATCACACCCTCCATCCCGAAATCCCAGTAAGACACCTGCCAACCGCACACTCCAGTATCACCACCCCGCACTCCAGAATCACACCCATCCATCCACACACTACAGTGCCACACCCTCACACCGTTACATCCTCTACCCTTACACATCAGTATCCCAGCCCCCACCCCACTACCGCATCCATCAACCTCACACCCCAGTAGCACACCCTCCACTCCCACACCCCAGTATCGCATTCTCCTCCCCCACACCCCTGTATCACACCCTCCAAACGCACACCCCAGTATCACACTCTCACCCCCACCCCTGTACCACACCCTCCACCCCCACACCCCAGTATCACACCCTCCACCCGTACACCCCATTATCAAATCCTCCACTCACACACTCCAGTATCACACCCTCCACCCCCACACCCCAGGATCACACCCTCCACCCACACACTCCAGTATCACACCCTCAAGCCCCACACCCCAGTGTCACACCCTCCACCCGCACACCCCTGTTTCACACCCTCCACCCCCTCACCCCAGTATCACACCCTCCACCCCCACACCCCAGTATCACACCCTCCACCCGCACACCCCAGTATCACACCCTTATCCCCACACCCCAGTATCACACCCTCCAACCGCACACCCCAGTATCACACCCTCCACCCCAACACCCCAGTATCACATCCTCCACCCCCACACCCCGGTATCACACCCTCCAACCCCACACCCCAGTATCACACCCTCCCGAAAACCCCAGTATCACATCCTCCACCCGCACACCCCAGTATCACAACCTCCACCCCCACACTCCAGTTTCACACCCTCCACCCCCACTTCCCAGTATCACACCCTCCACCCCCACACCCCAGTATCACACCCTCCACCCCCACACCCCATTATCACACACTCCACACCCCAGTATCACACACTCCACCCCCACATCCCAGTATCACACCCTCCACCTGACCCCAGTATCACACCCTCCACCCCCACACCCCAGTATCACACCACCCCCACACCAGTATCACACACTCACACCCACAGCCCAGTAACACACCCTCCACCGGCACACCCCAGAATCACACCCTCCACCCCCACACCCCAGTATCACCCCCTCCAATCACACCCCAGTATCACACCCTCCACCCCCACACCCCAGTATCACTCCCTCACCCCCACACCCCAGTTTCACACCCTCCACCCCCACATCCCAGTATCAAACCCTCCACCCCCACCCCAGTATCACAGCCTCCACCCTCACCCAAGTATCACACCCTCCAACCCACACCCCAGTATCACACAATCCACCCCCACATCCAAGTATCACACCCTCCACCCCCACATCCCAGTATCACACCCTCCACCCCCACATCCCAGTCTCACACCCTCCACCCCCACACCCCAGTATCACACCCTCCACCCCCACACCCCAATATCACAAACCCGATCCCCACCCAGTATCACCCCCTCCACCCCCACACCCCAGTATCACAAACCCCATCCCCACCCCAGTATCACACCCTCCACCCCCATTCCCCAGTATCACATCCTCCACCGGCACACCCCAGTATCACACCCTGGACCCCCACCACAGTATCACACACCCCACACCCCAGTATCACACCCTCCACCCCTACACCCCAGTATCACCCCCACACCCCCACACCCCAGTATCACACACTCCACCCCCACATCCAAGTATCACACCCTCCACCCCCACATCCAAGTATCACACCCTCCACCCCCACATCCCAGTATCACACCCTCCACCCCCACACCCCAGTATCACACCCTCCACCCCCACACCCCAGTATCACAAATCCGATCCCCACCCAGTATCACCCCCTCCACCCCCACACCCCAGTATCACAAACCCCATCCCCACCCCAGTATCACACCCTCCACCCCCATACCCCAGTATCACATCCTCCACCGGCACTCCCCAGTATCATACCCTCCACCCCCACTCTCCAGTCTTCGGTCTACCTCAGTGTTCTTGGAGATCTGGGGAACAGCGCTTCACTTGGAAAAAATGGATTAATCAATTTGCCTGCGGAAACAATTTTGTTCCGAAATTTCAAAAAATGTATAATAGATAATCGTTAATGTTCTTTTCCTCCATTTAGGTAGTGAGTAATTGGCAAAGTGTGACAGGTCAGTTATTGTACAGAGCTGGAATCGAACTAGGGTTTCCGCAGCGCGAGCCCAGAAAGTAAACACGTGGCATAGGCTGCTTTTAAAACAGATCAATGCTCCTGTAACAAAATACACCGACTTATAATTATAAATATGCTGCTGCTTTTATTTACGCACCACACATGTTACGGAAATATAAAAAACGCCAGGCAGCACCCACGGTGAGACAGGTCCGAACTTACAATTAAGTTGATGCTGTGAAGTAACCAGTGAGCTAAAGCTGACGCTGACATCAAGCACGGACACATTGTATATAAAGGATTACCATGATGAAACACGCCGTGGTGGGGAGCATTGAGGGGAAACTCCAGGTGTCGCTGCACATCACCTCACAGCCAGACGTGACCAAAAATTTAAAAGTGCGTGAAGTACCGACGGAGGACATTCATTCCGTTTAACCTCAGTGGCTCTTTAGATTAGGAGATCATTCAATCCCACTCGACCGACCTTTCCACAGAGGCATGCATTTGAATGCTGTTGTTTCTCGCATTGAAATTCGAAACAGTACGAAGTCTTACAACACCAGGTTAAAGTCCAACAGGTTTGTTTCGATGTCACTAGCTTTCGGAGCGCTGCTCCTTCCTCGCCTGAGGAAGGAGCAGCGCTCCGAAAGCTAGTGACATCGAAACAAACCTGTTGGACTTTAACCTGGTGTTGTAAGACTTCGTACTGTGCTCACCCCAGTCCAACGCCGGCATCTCCACATCATGAAATGCGAAAGTCATTGTTGTATCTGCCTCCGCCAATCTCTGATATGTAAAGGGGCTTCATGTAGCCTGTGAGGTGATGGATAGTCAGAGTTTTGTGCAAAGGCTGTTTGGAATGAAATAAATGGGTGTTTGTGAAAAAGGAACAGAACTTTAGACTCTTCATATCACAGCAACCAAAACGTCTAACACGGTTTACTTTCACTCTGTTCACTGTAGGGCACTGTTTACATGTACTCTGTTTACGGCAATGTGCGGTTTACATAAACACTGTTTAGTTAGTGTACTCTTTACATAGACTTTGTCTACAGCAGTGTACAGTTTGCATAAACACGTTTTACTGTCGGGCACTGTTCACATAGACACAGTCTGTACAGAGACACAGACTGTAAACCGTACACTACTGTAAATAGTGTATATGTAAACAGTGTCTTACAGTAATTATTGTTCATGTAAACCGTACACTGTTGTACGGAGTCAATGTAAACAGTGTTTACAGTCTTGTGCGGTTAGCTTTCGCTCCGTTTACTGTAGGTCACGGTTTACATGGACTCTGCTTACTGTATGGCACTGCTTGAATACTGTTAACTGTAGGTCTCTGTTACATGCACTCTGTTTACAGTGGTGTACGGTGTATCCAAATGTTGTTTACTGTAGGACATTGTTGACATAGACTCTGTATACAACAGTTTACGGTTTCTACAAACACTGGTTACTGTAGTGCACTTTTTACACAGACACTTTTTACTGCAGGTTACGGTTTTGAAAAACTGTTTCCTGCAGGGCTCTTTTTACATAGACTCTGCTTACAGCAGTCCTCGGTTTACATGAACACTGTTACGGCACTGTTTACATAGACAGCGGAGTACGGTTCACGTTAACACTGTTTACTGTAGGGCGCTGTTTACACAGACTTAGTTAACAGCAGCATACATTTTAAGAAACACTGTTTATTTTTGGACACTGTTCACATAGAGTTTTTGCAGCAGTATACACTTCACATAAATACTGTTTACTGTAGGGCACTGTTTACATTGACTCTGTTTACAGTAGTGTAAATTTTACAGAAACACTGTTTACAGTAGGACACTGTTTACACAGACTCTGTTTACAACAGTGTACGGTTTACATGAACAATAATTACTGTAAGGCACTGTTTACATATACACTATTTACAGTAGTGTACGGTTTACATTAACGCTGTTTACTGGAGGGCACTGTTTACATAGACTTTGTTTACAGCAGCATACGATTTAAGAAACACTGTTTAGTTTTGGACACTGTTCACATAGAGTTTTTGCAGCAGTGTACACTTCACATAAATACTGTTTACTGTAGGGCACTGTTTACATTGACTCTGTTTACAGGAGTGTACATTTTACAGAAACACTGTTTACAGCAGGACACTGTTTACACATACTCTGTTTACAGTAGTGTACGATTTGCATAAAAACTATTTATTATTGGCCACTGTTGCATAGACTCTATTTGGAGCAGGGTATGGCTTACATAAACACTGTTTACTGTAGGGAACTGTTTACATAGACCAGGTTTACCGTATTGTACGTTTACGTAACCACTGTTTACTGTCGGGCACTGTTACATAGACTCTGTTTGCAGCAGTGTATCTATTAAATAAACACTGTTTACTGTAGGGCACCGTTTATGTAGAATCTGTTCCCAGAAGTATACTGTTTACATAAACACTTGTTGCTGTAGTGCTCTATTTACATAGACTATGTTTACAGTAGTGTATGATTTACATAAACACTTGTTGCTGTAGTGCTCTATTTATATAGACTATGTTTACAGGAGTGTATGATTTACATAAACACTGTTTACTGTCGGGCACCGTTTATATAGAATCTGCTTCCAGCAGTGTACTGCTTACATAAACACTGTGTGCTGTAGTGCTTTATTTACATAGACCCTGTTTACGGCAGAATTTATTTTAAATAAACACTGTTTGCTGTCGGGCACCGTTTATATATAATCTGTTTCTAGCAGTATACTGTTTACATAAACACTGTTTACTGTAGAGCACCGTTTATATAGAATCTGTTTCCAGCAGTATACTGTTTACATAAACACTGTTTACTGTAGTGCACCGTTCATATAGAATCTGATTCCAGCAGTACACTGTTTACATAAACACTGTTTACTGTAGGGCACCGTGTCTATAGAATCTGTTTCCAGCAGTACACTGTTCACATAAACAGTGTTTACTGTAGGGCACCGTTTAGAAAGATTCTGTTTACAGCAGTATACCCTTTACATAAACACTGTTTACTGTAGAGCACCGTTTATATAGAATCTGTTTCCAGCAGTATACTGTTTACATAAACACTGTTTACTGAAGTGCACCGTTCATATAGAATCTGATTCCAGCAGTATACTGTTTACATAAACACTATTTACTGTAGGGCACCGTTTATATAGAATCAGTTTCCAGCAGTATGCTGTTTACATAAACACTGTTTGCTGTCGGGCACCGTTTATACAGAATCTGTTTCCAGCAGTACACCGTTTACATAAACACTGTTTACTGTAGAGCACCGTTTATATAGAATCTGTTTCCAGCAGTATACTGTTTACATAAGCACTGTTTACTGTAGAGCACCGTTTATATAGAATCTGTTTCCAGCAGCATACTGTTTACATAAACACTGTTTACTGTAGGGCACCGTTTATATAGAATCTGTTTCCAGCAGTATACTGCTTACATAAACACTCTTTACTGTAGAGCACCGTTTATATAGAATCTGTTTCCAGCAGTATACTGTTTACATAAACACTGTTTACTGTAGAGCACCGTTTATACAGAATCTGTTTCCAGCAGTATACCATTTACATAAACACTGTTTACTGTCGGGCACCGTTTATACAGAATCTGTTTCCAGCAGTCTACTCTTTACATAAACACTGTTTGCTGTAGTGCTATATTTACAAAGACACTATCTACAGTAGTGTATGATTTACATTAACATTGTTTACTGTAGAGCACTGTGCACCCAGACTTTGTTGGCAGTCGTGTGGGGTTTACATCAATATTGTTTACCGTAGCGTACTGTTTACATAGACTGTTTAGCGTAGGGCACTGTTTATATAGTCACTGTTTACAGCACTGTGATTTACAGAAAAACTGTTTACTGTAGTGCACTGCTTACATAAACTCTGTTTACAGTAGTGCAGGGTTTACTTTCATTCTGTTAACCTTCGGGCGCTGTTTACATAGACTCTTTTTACTGTATGGCGCAGTTAGAATTCCGTTCACTGTAGTGCACTGTTTACATAGTCTCTGTTTACAGCAATGTACATTTCACATAAGCACTGTTCACTGTAGGGCACTGTTTACAGACTCTGCTTAAGTAGGGCACGGTTTATTTTCACTCTGTTTACTGTAGGGCCCTGTTTACATAGAATCTGTTTACAGCAGTGTATAGACTCCGTTTACAGCAATGTCCATTGACATGCACTGTTTACTGCAAGGCACTTTTACATAGATTGTTTACAGTTGTGTACAGTTTACATAACCATTGTTTGCAGTAGCGCACTGTTTGCCTCGACTCTGTTTGCATCAGTGTACAGTTTACATAAACACTGTTTACTGCAGGGTTCAGATTACATAGACTCTGTTTACAGCAGTGTACGGTTTACCTAAACACTTTTTACTGTACGGCACCGTCTTAGTCGATTATCTTTACGCTAGCGCATTAATTATATAGACTGTTTACAGTAGTGTACGGTTTGCATTAACACTGTTTATTGTAGGTCGCAGATAGCATAGACGTTGTTTACTGTAGGGTGCAGTTAACCTAGTCTCTATTCACTGTCATGCACTATTTTCATAGACTGATTTCTGTGGGGCACTGTTTACATAGACTCTGTTGAGTGTGCTGTATGGTTTACATTAACACTGTTTAATGGATGGAACTGTTTGCATCGACTCTGTTTTCAGTATGGTACAGTTTAAGTAAACATTGTTCACTGTACGTCGCTGTTTACATAGAGTATGTTTACAGCAGTGCACGGTTTACATAAACACTTACTTTAGGGCACTGTTTACATCGCCACTATTTACAGCAGTGTACGATTTACAGAAACACTGTTTACTATAGGGCAGTGTTTACATAGACTCTGTTTGCAGTAGTGTACGGGTTACTTTCACTCTGTTTACTGTAGGGCACTGTTTAACTATACTCATTTTACTGGAGAGCACAGTATAAATTCTGTTTACTGCAGTTCACTGTTTACACAGACTCTGTTTACAGCAGTGTGCGGTGTACTTTCACTCTGTTTATTGTAGTGCACTGTTTACATAGTCTCTGTGCACAGCAGTGTACATTTTATAGAAACACTGTTTACTGTAGGGCACTGTTTATGGTAGTGTACCGTTTCCGTAAACACTGCTTACTGTAGGGCACTGTTTACATAGAGTATGTTTACCGCAGTGCACGATTTACATAACCACTGTTACTTTAGGGCAATGTATACATTGTCACTGTTTCCAGTTGTGCTCGGTTTACATAAACTCGGATTACTGTAGGCGCTGTTTACCAAGACTGGGTTTGCAGAAGTGTACGGTTTACATAAACATTGTTTCCTGCTTGCGCTGTTTGCATAGACTCTGTTTACAGCAGTGTTCGGTTTACATAAACATTGTTTACTCTCGGGCACTGTGTACATTGACTCAGTTTACAGCAGAGTACGGTTTAGGTTAGCACTGTTTATTATAGGGCGCTGTTTACAGAGACTCATTTACAGTAGTGTGAGGTTTATATTAACACTGTTTACTGCGGGACATTGTTTAGATAGACTGTGTTAACAGCAGTGTACGATTTACATAAGCACTGTTTATAATTGGGCAATCTGTTTACATAGACTCTGTTTACAGGAGTGTACGGTTTACGTAAACACTGTTTTCAATGACTCTGATTACCGTGGTGTAAGACTTACTTTCACTCTGTTTACAGAAGCACAATGTTTAAATACTGTTTACTGCAGGACAGTGTTTGCATAGACAGTTTACTGTTGGGTACTGTTTCAATACTGTTTACTGTAGGGTACATTTACATAGACTCTGTTTACTCTAGGGCACTATTTAAATACTGATTACTGTAGGGCACTTTTTAAATAAACTCCGTTTACAGTAGTGTACGGTCTACTTTCAGTTTGTTTGCTGTAGGGTACTGTTTCCATCGACTGTTTACAGCAAGGAACGGTTTACATAAATAGTGTTTACTATAGGAAACTGTTTTCTGGACTCTGTTTACTGTCGGGCACTGTTTAAATATTGTTTACTGTAGGGCACCTTTTACATAAACACTGTTTACTGGGGGTGGGGGGGGCACTGTTTACACAGACTGTTTACAGTAGTGTACGGTTTACGTAAACACTGCTTACTGTAAGGCACTGTTTACATAGACTCTGTTTACAGTAGTGTACAGTTTACGTAAACATTGCTTACTGTAGGGCACTGTTTACATAGACTCTGTTTACAGTATAGTACAGTTTACGTAAACATTGCTTACTGGAGGGCACTGTTTACATAGACTCTATTTAAAGGAGTGTACGGTTTACGTAAACACTGCTTACTGTAGGACACTGTTTATGGTAGTGTATGGTTTACGTAAACACTGCTTACTGTAGGACACTGTTTATGTTAGTGTATGGTTTACGTAAACACTGCTTACTGTAGGACACTGTTTATGTTAGTGTATGGTTTACGTAAACATTGCTTACTGTAGGGCACTGCTTACATAGAGTATGTTGTATGTTTACCGCAGTGCACGATTTACATAACCACTGTTACTGTAGGGCAATGTTTACATTGTCACTGTTTAGTTGTGCTCGGTTTACATAAACACTGATTACCGGAGGCGCTGTTTACCAAGACTGGGTTTGCAGAAGTGTACGGATTACATAACCATTGTTTCCTGTTTGCGCTGCTTACCTAGACTCTGTTCACAGCAGTGTACGGTATACACTAACACCTTTTCCTGGAGGACACTGTTTCCATGGACACTGTTTACTGTATGGCTGTTTAAATACCTGTTTAGTATTTATTAATCAAGCATTGGTCATTGCGTCACATTTACTAATGCCCATCAAATTAATTCAGTGTCTATGTGCTCCAGCTACGCACGCTAATCTTACAAAGATTTTTTTTTACTGGATTGCCTATTTCACTTTATTTATTTAAGGGCCAATTTAGCGTGGCCAATCCACCTATCCCGCGCATCGTTGCTTTTTGTCGGGGCGAAAACTACGCAAACACAGGGAGAATGTGCAAACTCCACATAGACAGTGACCCAGACCCGGGATCGAACTTGGGACCTCGGCGCCTCAAGGCAGCAGTGATAAACACTGCGCCACTAACCTTAAAAAGATAACACCCTGGAATTAACCTTGCTGTTGCCAAGTATTTAATACAATTGCATTACTAATGTACTGGAATACTGTGGTCAATTCAATACATTAAACTTTTATGCAACATTTCCTGAAACAATGTCTGAATTTCTGCAGAAATGGCAACAGATTCTTCATTATCTGAAACATTGACTATCTTTCCACATTCATGACCTTTTGAAGAATACAATTTTATAGCTATGCACTAAATCAATCCTCCAATGCACCAAATAAATCAATGAATCAATATAGCAATAATCTATCATCCTGCTTTTAATTTGGGGAATTCTGCAGGCAGCTTGTGCACAGGAAGCGCCCCTAAATATTTGAACTTTTAAAAGTAAGTTCAGAGTATCTGACAGCGAAGTTGTCTCTCTCGCTCTCTCTGTTTCTACACAAACATGTACAAAATGACAGCAGACATTTTTATTGCCCAGTAAGATTACACAAGCAGCAATGTGATCATGGAGGAAAATCCACGACGGTCCCCTGTGGAAAGTGTCATGGGAGTGTCCCTTCAGGAAAGGTTGTGGTCGTAACACGTGGCTTCAGTGATGTCATTTTGTGGGCGGAGCAGAGCGATGGATGTGAGTTTTTTTCTTAGTTTCGTTTCCAGTTTTGACTGCTGTGGACTACGATAGGGAAAAGAGTGTTTTGGCCTGTCTCTCTCTCTGTTTTCATTCTAACGAGTTGGTCCAGAAAAACAACCATTGATTATAGCGACCTGTTTTGGTCACCTAAAAGATATAGTTTCCTTTCCGAAGGAGTTAGGTCTGCTGGTACAGCGAGATTATAATCTCAGTGAAAGCTAGTCTCATTCAAGTGAGAATGCAGAGTGCTGGGCCACGCCCTTGAAAAGGGGTTTTGGGTTTATGGGACTTTGTTTTTGAATTGGAACAGTTAATGGGTGGATCATTAAATGTTATACATAGATTACTGTAGCTGTGTGATGTCTTTATGTTTGTAATTGATAACAACTCTTGTTGTGTAAGGGCAGCACGGTGGTGCAGTGCATTTGCCCTGCAGCCTCGAGGAAGACTCTTGAATGACAGCTGAAGGGAAGGCGCTTGTGTTCATCCCAGCCAAACTCAACATAAAAGTTGTAGTCAGGGGATCTTTATAATATACTTTGGGGTTTCTAAGCTCTGGCCCATAACAAAATTGTGGGCTATTGGCATTAAAGTATATCTTTCGTGATTCGAGTTGGTTTAGTGTACTTAAAGACAGTGAAGGGTGAGCATATTTCAGTTTGCTTTCAGGTATTGAATTCAAGTTGAAATATGGAGTGGGTTGTGGACAATGGCTCTTTCAGGGGCTCGGTGATTTTTGGGAGTGGAAAAGGTCACGCGCAGTACCTTACAAATGGAGGCTAAGAAAAAGGCTATTAGATTTAGCACACACATTATGGTTAATATTGCGTGACAAGGTATGGAATGAAGGGGCGTTTGTGGCGGTAGCTTAGCATTTGCAATTGCCTGCGACACATGCAGAATTACTGAAAATGGCAAAAATTCAATTACAGATAAAGCATCTTGAGGATGAAAAAAGTTAGAGCAACTTGAATTTGAAATTAGGGAGAAAGAAAGATTATCCCCAGCAGAACAAAAAGAAAAGGAGAGAGAGGAAAAGGAAAAAGAACCAATGTCCCAAGCTGGCTGTGTGGGGGAGCACTGACAGTTCTGGTTATGTGGGGGGAGCACTGACAGTGCTGGCTGTGTGGGGGGAGCACTGACAGTGTTGGCTGTGTGGGTGGAGCACTGACAGTGCTGGCTGTGTGGTGGGAGCACTGACAGTGCTGGCTGTGTAGGGGGAGCACTGACACTGCTGGCTGTGTGGTGGGAGCACTGACCGTGCTGGCTGTGTGGTGGGTGCACTGACAGTGCTGGCTGTGTGGGGGGAGCACTTACAGTGCTGGCTGTGTGGGGGAGAACTGACGGTGCTGGCTGTGTGGGGGAGCACTGGCAGTGCTGGCTGTGTGGTGGGAGCACTGACAGTGCTGGCTGTGTGGTGGTAGCACTGACAGTGCTGGCAGTGTTGTGGGAGCACTGACAGCGCTGGCTGTGTGAGGGGAGCGCTGACAATGCTGGCTGTGTGGTGGGAGCACTGAGAGTGCTGGCTGTGTGGTGGGAGCACTGACAGTGCTGGCTGTGTTGTGGGAGCACTGACAGGGCTGGCTGTGTGGTGGGAGCACTGACAATGCTGGCTGTGTGGGGGGATCACTGACAGTGCTGGCTGTGTGGGGGAGCACTGACAGTGCTGGCTGTGTGGTGGGAGAAATGACAGTGCTGGCTGTGTGGTGGGAGCACTGACAGTGCTGCCTGTGTGGAGGGAGCACTGACAGTGCTGGCTGTGTGGTGGGAGCACTGACAGTGCTGGCTGTGTGGGGAGCACTGACAGTGCTGGCTGTGTGTGGAGAGCACTGACAGTGCTGGCTGTGTGTGGGGAGCACTGACAGTGCTGGCTGTGTGGGGAGCACTGACAGTGCTGGCTGTGTGGGTGGAGCACTGACAGTGCTGGCTGTGTGGTGGGAGCACTGACAGTGCTGGCTTTGTGGGGGGAGAACTGACAGTGCTGGCTGTGTGGGAGGAGCACTGACAATGCTGCTGTGTGGTGGGAACACTGACAGTGCTGGCTGTTTGGGGGGAGCACTGACAGTGCTGGCTCTGTGGAAGAGCACTGACAGTGCTGGCTGTGTGGTGGGAGCACTGACAGTGTTGGCTGTGGGGGGAGCACTGACGGTGCAGTCTCTGTGGTGGGAGCACTGACAGTGCTGGCTGTGTGAGGGAGCACTGACAGTGCTGGCTGTGTGGGGGGAGTACTGACCTTGCTGGCTGTGTGGTGGGAGCACTGACAGTGCTGGCTGTGTGGTGGGACCACTGACAGTGCTGGCTGTGTTCGGGGAGCACTGACAGTGCTGGCTGTGTGGTGGGAGCACTGACAGTGCTAGCTGTGTGGAGGAGCACTGACAGTGCTGGCTGTGTGGTGGGACCACTGACAGTGCTGGCTGTGTGGGGGGAGCACTGACAGTGCTGACTGTGTGGTGGAGCACTGACAGTGCTGGCTGTGTGGTGGGAGCACTGACTGTGCTGGCTGTGTGGTGGGAGCACTGACAGTGCTGGCTGTGTGGGGGAGCACTGGCAGTGCTGGCTGTGTGGGGGAGCACTGACAGTGCTGGCTGTGTGGGGAGAGCACTGAAAGTGCTGCTATGTGGGGGAGCACTGACAGTGCTGGCTCTGTGGGGGGACCACTGACAGTGTGACTGTGTGGGCGGACCACTGATAGTGCTGGCTCTGTGGTGGGAGCTCTGACAGTGCTGGCTGTGTGGGGGGAGCACTGACAGTGCTGGTTGTGTGGGGGGTAGCACTGACACTGCTGGCTGGGTGGGAGAGCACTGATAGTGCTGGCTGTGTGGTGGGAGCACTGACAGTGCTGGCTGTGTGAGGGGTGGCACTGACACTGCTGGCTGTGTGTGGGAGCACTGACAGTGCTGGTTGTGTGGGGGAGCACTGAGAGTGCTGGCTGTGTGGGGAGCACTGACAGTGCTGGCTGTGTGGGGGGAGCACTGACAGTGCTGGCTGTGTGGTGGGTGCACTGACAGCGCTGGCTGTGTGGGGGAGCACTGACAGTGCAGGATGTGTGGTGGGAGCACTGACAGTGTTGGCTGTGGGGGGAGCACTGTCGGTGCAGTCTGTGTGGGGAGCACTGACAGTGCTGGCTGTGTGGAGGGAGCACTGACAGTGCTGGCTGTGTGGGGGAGCACTGACAGTGCTGGATGTATGGTGGGAGCACTGACAGTGTTGGCTGTGTGGGGGAGCACTGACAGAGCTGGATGTGTGGTGGGAGCACTGACAGTGCTGGCTGTGTGGGGGAGCACTGACAGTGCTGGATGTGTGGTGGGAGCACTGACAGTGTTGGCTGTGGGGGAGCACTGTCGGTGCAGTCTGTGTGGGGAGCACTGACAGTGCTGGCTGTGTGGAGGGAGCACTCACAGTGCTGGCTGTGTGGGGGGAGCACTGACAGTGCTGGAAGTGTGGTGGGAGCACTGACCTTTCTGGCTGTGTGGTGGGAGCACTGACAGTTTTGGCTGTGTGGGGGAGCACTGACAGTGCTGGCTGTGTGGTGGGAGCACTGACAGTGCTGGCTGTGTGGCGGGAGCACTGACAGTGCTGGCTGTGTGGTGGGAGCGCTGACCTTTCTGGCTGTGTGGTGGGAGCACTGACAGTTTTGGCTGTGTGGGGGAGCACTGACAGTGCTGGCTGTGTGGGGGGAGCACTGAGAGTGCTGGCTGTGTGGGGGGAGCACTGACAGTGCTGGCTGTGTGGCGGGAGCACTGACAGTGCTGGCTGTGTGGTGGGAGCACTGACCTTTCTGGCTGTGTGGTGGGAGCACTGACAGTTTTGGCTGTGTGGGGGAGCACTGACAGTGCTGGCTGTGTGGGGTGAGCACTGACAGTGCTGGCTGTGTGTGTGAGCACTGACAGTGCTGGTTGTGTGGTGGGAGCACTGACAGAGCTGGCTGTGCGGGGGAGCACTGACCTTGCTGGCTGTGTGGTGGGAGCACTGACAGTGCTGGCTGTGTGGGGGAGCACTGACATTGCTGGCTGTGTGGTGGGACCACTGACAGTGCTGGCTGTGTGGGGGGAACACTGACAGTGCTGGCTGTGTGGGTTGGCACCGACAGTGCTGGCTGTGTGGGGGGCGCTCTGACAGTGCTGGCTGTGTGGGGGGAGTACTGACAGTGCTGACTGTGTGGTGGGAGCACTGACAGTGCTGGCTGCGTGGTGGGAGCACTGACAGTGCTGGCTGTGTGGTGGGAGCACTGACAGTGCTGGCTGTGTGGGGGGAGCACTGATAGTGCTGGCTGGGTGGGGAGCACTGGCAGTGCTGGCAGTGTGGGGGGACACTGACAGTGCTGGCTGTGTGTGGGGAGCATTAACAGTGCTGGCTGTGTGGGGGCACCACTGACAGTGCTGGCTGTGTGGGGGGACCACTGATAGTGCTGGCTGTGTGGGGGGAGCTCTGACAGTGCTGGCTGTGTGGGGGGAGCACTGACAGTGCTGGATGTGTGGGGAGAGCACTAACAGTGCTGCTATGTGGGGGAGCACTGACAGTGCTGACTGTGTGGGGGGACCACTGAGTGCTGGCTGTGTGGGGGGAGCACTGATAGTGCTGGCTGTGTGGGGGGTGCTCTGACAGTGCTGGCTGTGTGGGGGAGCACTGACAGTGCTGGCTGTGTGGGGAGCACTGACATTGCTGGCTGTGTGGTGGGACCACTGACAGTGCTGGCTGTGTGGGGGGAACACTGACAGTGCTGGCTGTGTGGGTTGGCACTGACAGTGCTGGCTGTGTGGGGGGCGCTCTGACAGTGCTGGCTGTGTGGGGGGAGTACTGACAGTGCTGACTGTGTGGTGGGAGCACTGACAGTGCTGGCTGTGTGGTGGGAGCACTGACAGTGCTGGCTGTGTGGTGGGAGCACTGACAGTGTTGGCTGTGGGGTGAGCACTGTCGGTGCAGGCTGTGTGGGGGGAGCACTGACAGTGCTGGCTGTGTGGAGGGAGCACTGACAGTGCTGGCTGTGTGGGGGGAGCACTGACAGTGCTGGCAGTGTGGTGGGAGCACTGACCTTTCTGGCTGTGTGGTGGGAGCACTGACAGTTTTGGCTGTGTGGGGGAGCACTGACAGTGCTGGCTGTGTGGCGGGAGCACTGACAGTGCTGGCTGTGTGGCGGGAGCACTGACAGTGCTGGCTGTGTGGTGGGAGCACTGACAGTGCTGGCTGTGTGGTGGGAGCACTGACCTTTCTGGCTGTGTGGTGGGAGCACTGACAGTTTTGGCTGTGTGGGGGAGCACTGACAGTGCTGGCTGTGTGGGGGGAGCACTGACAGTGCTGGCTGTGTGGGGGGAGCACTGACAGTGCTGGCTGTGTGGCGGGAGCACTGACAGTGCTGGCTGTGTGGTGGGAGCACTGACCTTTCTGGCTGTGTGGTGGGAGCACTGACAGTGCTGGCTGTGTGGGGGGAGCACTGACAGTGCTGGCTGTGTGGTGGGTGCACTGACAGCGCTGGCTGTGTGGGGGAGCACTGACAGTGCTGGATGTGTGGTGGGAGCACTGACAGTGTTGGCTGTGGGGGGAGCACTGTCGGTGCAGTCTGTGTGGGGAGCACTGACAGTGCTGGCTGTGTGGAGGGAGCACTGACAGTGCTGGCTGTGTGGGGGAGCACTGACAGTGCTGGATGTGTGGTGGGAGCACTGACAGTGTTGGCTGTGTGGGGGAGCACTGACAGTGCTGGATGTGTGGTGGGAGCACTGACAGTGCTGGCTGTGTGGGGGAGCACTGACAGTGCTGGATGTGTGGTGGGAGCACTGACAGTGTTGGCTGTGGGGGGAGCACTGTCGGTGCAGTCTGTGTGGGGAGCACTGACAGTGCTGGCTGTGTGGAGGGAGCACTCACAGTGCTGGCTGTGTGGGGGGAGCACTGACAGTGCTGGCAGTGTGGTGGGAGCACTGACCTTTCTGGCTGTGTGGTGGGAGCACTGACAGTTTTGGCTGTGTGGGGGAGCACTGACAGTGCTGGCTGTGTGGTGGGAGCACTGACAGTGCTGGCTGTGTGGCGGGAGCACTGACAGTGCTGGCTGTGTGGTGGGAGCGCTGACCTTTCTGGCTGTGTGGTGGGAGCACTGACAGTTTTGGCTGTGTGGGGGAGCACTGACAGTGCTGGCTGTGTGGGGGGAGCACTGAGAGTGCTGGCTGTGTGGGGGGAGCACTGACAGTGCTGGCTGTGTGGCGCGAGCACTGACAGTGCTGGCTGTGTGGTGGGAGCACTGACCTTTCTGGCTGTGTGGTGGGAGCACTGACAGTTTTGGCTGTGTGGGGGAGCACTGACAGTGCTGGCTGTGTGGGGTGAGCACTGACAGTGCTGGCTGTGTGTGTGAGCACTGACAGTGCTGGTTGTGTGGTGGGAGCACTGACAGAGCTGGCTGTGCGGGGGGAGCACTGACCTTGCTGGCTGTGTGGTGGGAGCACTGACAGTGCTGGCTGTGTGGGGGAGCACTGACATTGCTGGCTGTGTGGTGGGACCACTGACAGTGCTGGCTGTGTGGGGGGAACACTGACAGTGCTGGCTGTGTGGGTTGGCACTGACAGTGCTGGCTGTGTGGGGGGCGCTCTGACAGTGCTGGCTGTGTGGGGGGAGTACTGACAGTGCTGACTGTGTGGTGGGAGCACTGACAGTGCTGGCTGCGTGGTGGGAGCACTGACAGTGCTGCCTGTGTGGTGGAAGGACTGACAGTGCTGGCTGTGTGGGGGGAGCACTGACAGTGCTGGCTGGGTGGGGAGCACTGGCAGTGCTGGCTGTGTTGGGGGACACTGACAGTGCTGGCTGTGTGTGGGGAGCATTAACAGTGCTGGCTGTGTGGGGGGACCACTGACAGTGCTGGCTGTGTGGGGGGACCACTGATAGTGCTGGCTGTGTGGGGGGAGCTCTGACAGTGCTGGCTGTGTGGGGGGTGCACTGACAGTGCTGGATGTGTGGGGAGAGCACTAACAGTGCTGCTATGTGGGGGAGCACTGACAGTGCTGGCTGTGTGGGGAGCACTGACATTGCTGGCTGTGTGGTGGGACCACTGACAGTGCTGGCTGTGTGGGGGGAACACTGACAGTGCTGGCTGTGTGGGTTGGCACTGACAGTGCTGGCTGTGTGGGGGGCGCTCTGACAGTGCTGGCTGTGTGGGGGGAGTACTGACAGTGCTGACTGTGTGGTGGGAGCACTGACAGTGCTGTCTGTGTGGTGAGAGCACTGACAGTGCTGGCTGTGTGGTGGGAGCACTGACAGTGTTGGCTGTGGGGGGAGCACTGTCGGTGCAGGCTGTGTGGGGGAGCACTGACAGTGCTGGCTGTGTGGAGGGAGCACTGACAGTGCTGGCTGTGTGGGGGAGCACTGACAGTGCTGGCAGTGTGGTGGGAGCACTGACCTTTCTGGCTGTGTGGTGGGAGCACTGACAGTTTTGGCTGTGTGGGGGAGCACTGACAGTGCTGGCTGTGTGGCGGGAGCACTGACAGTGCTGGCTGTGTGGCGGGAGCACTGACAGTGCTGGCTGTGTGGTGGGAGCACTGACAGTGCTGGCTGTGTGGTGGGAGCACTGACCTTTCTGGCTGTGTGGTGGGAGCACTGACAGTTTTGGCTGTGTGGGGGAGCACTGACAGTGCTGGTTGTGTGGGGGGAGTACTGACAGTGCTGGCTGTGTGGGGGAGCACTGACAGTGCTGGCTGTGTGGCGGGAGCACTGACAGTGCTGGCTGTGTGGTGGGAGCACTGACCTTTCTGGCTGTGTGGTGGGAGCACTGACAGTTTTGGCTGTGTGGGGGAGCACTGACAGTGCTGTCTGTGTGGGGGGAGCACTGACAGTGCTGGCTGTGTGTGTGAGCACTGACAGTGCTGGTTGTGTGGTGGGAGCACTGACAGTGCTGGCTGTGTGTGTGAGCACTGACAGTGCTGGTTCTGTGGTGGGAGCACTGACAGTGCTGGCTGTGCGGGGGGAGCACTGACCTTGCTGGCTGTGTGGTGGGAGCATTGACAGTGCTGGCTGTGTGGGGAGCACTGAAATTGCTGGCTGTGTGGTGGGACCACTGACAGTGCTGGCTGTGTGGGGGGAACACTGACAGTGCTGGCTGTGTGGGTTGGCACTGACAGTGCTGGCTGTGTGGGGGGCGCTCTGACAGTGCTGGCTATGTGGGGGGAGTACTGACAGTGCTGACTGTGTGGTGGGAGCACTGACAGTGCTGGCTGCGTGGTGGGAGCACTGACAGTGCTGGCTGTGTGGTGGGCGCACTGACAGTGCTGGCTGTGTGGGGGGAGCAGTGACAGTGCTGGCTGGGTGGGGGAGCACTGGCAGTGCTGGCTGTGTTGGGGGACACTGACAGTGCTGGCTGTGTGTGGGGAGCATTAACAGTGCTGGCTGTGTGGGGGGACCACTGACAGTGCTGGCTGTGCGGGGGGAGCACTGACAGTGCTGGATGTGTGTGGAGAGCACTAACAGTGCTGCTATGTGGGGGAGCATTAACAGTGCTGGCTGTGTGGGGGGACCACTGATAGTGCTGGCTGTGTGGGGGGAGCTCTGACAGTGCTGGCTGTGCGGGGGGAGCACTGACAGTGCTGGATGTGTGTGGAGAGCACTAACAGTGCTGCTATGTGGGGGAGCACTGACAGTGCTGACTGTGTGGGGGGACCACTGACATTGCTGGCTGTGTGGGGGGAGCACTGATAGTGCTGACTCTGTGGTGGGATCACTGACAGTGCTGGTTGTGTGGGGGGAGCACTGACAGTGCTGGCTGTGTGGTGGGAGCACTGACAGTGCTGGCTGTGTGGTGGGAGCACTGACAGTGCTGGCTGGGTGGGGGAGCACTGGCAGTGCTGGCTGTGTGGGGGAGCACTGACAGTGCTGGCTGTGGGGTTGCATTGACAGTGCTGGCTGTGTGGGGGAGCACTGACAGTGCTGGTTGTGTGGGGGAGCACTGACAGTGTTGGATGTGTTGGTGGAGCACTGACAGTGCTGGCTGTGTGGTGGGAGCACTGACAGTGCTGGCTGTGTGGTGGGAGCACTGACAGTGCTGGATGTGTGTGGAGAGCACTAACAGTGCTGGCTGTGTGGGGAGCACTGACAGTGCTGGCTGTGTGAGGGGTAGCACTGACACTGCTGGCTGTGTGGGGGAGCACTGACAGTGCTGGTTGTGTGGGGGAGCACTGACAGTGTCGGATGTGTTGGTGGAGCACTGACAGTGCTGGCTGTGTGGTGGGAGCACTGACAGTGCTGGCTGTGTGGTGGGAGCACGGACAGTGCTCCCACCACACAGCCAGCATTGTCAGTGCTCCCACCACACTGCCTGCACTGTCAGTGCTCCCCCCACAGAGCCAGCACTGTCAGTGCTCCCCCACACAGCCAGCACTGTCAGTGCTCCCCCCCACACAGCCAGCACTGTCAGTGCTCCACCAACACATCCAACACTGTCAGTGCTCCCCCACACAACCAGCACTGTCAGTGCTCCCCCACACAGCCAGCAGTGTCAGTGCTACCCCTCACACAGCCAGCACTGTCAGTGCTCCCCCCACGCAGCCAGCACTGTCAGAGCACCCCCCACACAGCCAGCACTATCAGTGCTCCCCCACATATCAGCACTGTTAGTGCTCTCCCCACACATCCAGCACTGTCAGTGCTCCCCCCACACAGCCAGCACTGTCAGAGCTCCCCCCACACAGCCAGCACTATCAGTGCTCCCCCACACAGCCAGCACTGTCAATGCTCCCCCACACAGCCAGCACTGTCAATGCTCCCCACACACAGCCAGCACTGACAGCGCTCCCCACACACAGCCAGCACTGCCAGTGCTCCCCCACCCAGCCAGCACTGTCAGTGCTCCCCCCACATAGCCAGCACTGTCAGTGCTCCCACCACATAGCCAGCACTGTCAGTGCTCCCACCACGCAGCCAGCGCTGTCAGTGCTCCCACCACACAGTCAGCACTGTCAGTACTCCCCCCCACACAGCCAGCACTGTCAGAGCGCCCCCCACACAGCCAGCACTGTCAGTGCCAACCCACACAGCCAGCACTGTCAGTGTTCCCCCCACACAGCCAGCACTGTCAGTGGTACCACCACACAGCCAGCAATGTCAGTGCTCCCCCACACAGCCAGCACTGTCAGTGCTCCCACCACACAGCCAGCACTGTCAGTGCTCCCACCACACAAACAGCACTGTCAGTGCTCCACCACACATCCAGCACTGTCAGTGCTCCCACCACACAGCCAGCACTGTCTGTGCTCCCCCCACACAGCCAGCACTGTCAGTGCTCCCCCACACAGCCAGCACTGTCAGTGCTCCCCCACACAGCCAGCACTGTCAGTGCTCCCCCCACACAGCCAGCAAGGTCAGTGCTCCCACCGCACAGCCAGCACTGTCAGTGCTCCCACCACACAGCCAGCACTGTCAGTGCTCCCCCACACAGCCAGCAAGGTCAGTGCTCCCACCGCACAGCCAGCACTGTCAGTGCTCCCACCACACAGCCAGCTCTGTCAGTGCTCCCCCACACAGCCAGCACTATCAGTGCTCCCCCCGCATAGCCAGCACTGTCAGTGCTCCCACCACACAGCCAGCACTGTCAGTGCTCCCCCACACAGACTGCACAGACAATGCTCCCCCACAGCCAACACTGTCAGTGCTCCCACCACACATCCAGCACTGTCAGTGCTCCCCCACACAGCCAGCACTGTCAGTGCTCCCCCCACACAGCCAGCACTGTCAGAGCTCCCCCACACAGCCAGCACTATCAGTGGTCCCCCCACACAGCCAGCACTGTCAGTGGTCCCCCCACACAGCCAGCACTGTCAGTGCTCCCCCACACAGCCAGCACTGTCAGTGCTGCCACCACACAGCCAGCACTGTCAGTCCTCCCACCACACAGCCAGCACTGCCAGTGCTCACCCACACAGCCAGCACTGTCAGTGCTCCACCACACAGTCAGCACTCTCAGTGCTCCCCCACACAGTCAGCACTGTCAGTGCCAACCCATACAGCTAGCTCTGTCAGTGCTCCCACCACACTTACAGCACTGTCAGTGCTCCCCCCACACAGCCAGCAAGGTCAGTGCTCCCCCCACACAGCCTGCACTGTCAGTGCTCCCTCACACAGCCAGCACTTCCAGTGCTCCCCCCACACAGCCAGCACTGTCAGTGCTCCCACCACACAGCCAGCACTGTCAGTGCTCCTCCCGCACAGCCAGCACTGTCAGTGCTCCCCCCACACAGCCAGCACTGTCAGTGCTCCCACCACACAGCCAGCACTCGCAGTGCTCCCTCCACACAGCCAGCACTGTCAGTGCTCCCCCCAATCAGCTAGCACTGCCAGTGCTGCCCACACAGCCAGCACTGTCAGTGCACCCCCACACAGCCAGCACTGTCAGTGCTCTCCCCACACTACCAGCACTGTCAGTGCTCCCCCCAAACAGCCAGCACTGTCAGTGCTCCCCTCAAACAGCCAGCACTGTCAGTTCTCCCACACACAGCCAGCACTGTCTGTGCTCCCACCACACAGCCAGCACTGTCAGTGCCCACCACACAGCCAGCACTGTCAGTGCTCCGCCTACACAGCCAGCACTGTCAGTGCTCCATCCACACAGCCAACACTGTCAGTGCTCCCCCCACACAGCCAGCAGTGTCAGTGCTACCCCTCACACAGCCAGCACTGCCAGTGCTCCCACCACACAGCCAGCATTGTCAGTGCTCCCACCACACTGCCAGCACTGTCAGTGCTCCCCCACACAGCCAGCACTGTCAGTGCTCCACCCACACAGCCAACACTGTCAAAGCTCCCCCACACAACCAGCACTGTCAGTGCTCCCACGCACAGCCAGCAGTGTCAGTGCTACCCCTCACAAAGCCAGCACTGTCAGTGCTCCCCCCACACAACCAGCACTGTCAGTGCTCCACCACACATCCAGCGCTGTCAGAGCTCCCCCCACACAGCCAGCACTATCAGTGGTCCCCCCACACAGCCAGCACTGTCAGTGGTCCCCCCACACAGCCTGCACTGTCAGTGCTCCCCCACACAGCCAGCACTGTCAGAGGTCCCCCCACACAGCCAGCACTATCAGTGGGCCCCCACACAGCCAGCACTGTCAATGCTCCCCACACACAGCCAGCACTGTCAGTGCTCCTCCCACACAGCCAGCACTGCCAGAGCTCCCCCACTCAGCCAGCACTGTCAGTGCTCCCACCACACAGCCAGCACTGTCAGTGCTCCCACCACACAGCCAGCACTGTCAGTGCTCCCACCACGCAGCCAGCACTGTCAGTGCTCCCACCACACAGTCAGCACTGTCAGTACTCCCCCCACACAGCCAGCACTGTCAGAGCGCCCCCCACACAGCCAGCACTGTCAGTGTTCCCCCCACACAGCCAGCACTATCAGTGGTCCCACCACACAGCCAGCAATGTCAGTGCTCCCCCACACATCAGCACTGTCAGTGCTCCCACCACACAGCCAGCAAGGTCAGTGCTCCCCCCGCACAGCCAGCACTGTCAGTGCTCCCACCACACAACCAGCACTGTCAGTGCTCCACCACACATCCAGCGCTGTCAGAGCTCCCCCCACACAGCCAGCACTATCAGTGGTCCCCCCACACAGCCAGCACTGTCAGTGGTCCCCCCACACAGCCTGCACTGTCCGTGCTCCCCCCACACAGCCAGCACTGTCAGAGGTCCCCCCACACAGCCAGCACTATCAGTGGGCCCCCACACAGCCAGCACTGTCAGTGCTCCCCCACACAGCCAGCACTGTCAGTGCTCCCACCACACAGCCAGCACTGTCAGTGCTCCCACCACACAGCCAGCACTGCCAGTGCTCACCCACATAGCCAGCACTGTCAGTGCTCCACCACACAGCCAGCACTGTCAGTGCCAACCCATACAGCTAGCACTGTCAGTGCTCCCACCACACAGCCAGCACTGTCAGTGCTCCCCCACACAGCCAGCACTGTCAGTGGTCCCACCACACAGCTAGCACTGTCAGTGCTCCCCCACACAGCCGGCACTGTCTGTGCTCCCCCCCACACAGCCAGCACTGTCAGTGCTCCCACCACACAGCCAGCAAGGTCAGTGCTCCCCCACACAGCCAGCACTGTCAGTGCTCCCTCACACAGCCAGCACTGTCAGTGCTCCCACCACAGAGACTGCACCGTCAGTGCTCCCACCACAGCCAACACTGTCAGTGCTCCCACCACACAGCCAGCACTGTCAGTGCTCCCCCACACAGCCAGCACTGTCAGTGCTCCCCCCACACAGCCAGCACTGTCAGTGCTCCACCACAGAGCCAGCACTGTCAGTGCTCCCCCCAAACAGCCAGCACTGTCAGTGCTCCCCCCACACAGCCAGCACTGTCAGTGCTCCCCACACAGCCAGCACTGTCAGTGCACCCCCAACACAGCCAGCACTGTCAGTGCTCCCCCACACAGCCAGAACTGTCAGTGATCGCCCCACACAGCCAGCACTGTCAGTGCTCCAACCACACAGCCAGCACTGCCATTGCCCCCCCCCCCCCACACACACAGCCAGTACTGTCAGGACTCCCTCCACACAGCCAGCACTGTCAGTGCTTCCCCCAATCAGCTAGCACTGCCAGTGCTGCCCACACAGCCTGCACTGTCAGTTCACCCCCACACAGCCAGCACTGTCAGTGCTCCCACCACACAGCCAGCACTGTCAGTGCTCCCACCAGACAGCCAGCACTGTCAGTGCTCCCCCCCACAGACAGCACTGTCTGTGCTCCCCCACACAACCAGCACTGTCAGTGCTCCCCCACCCAGCCAGCAGTGTCAGTGCTACCCCCCACACAGCCAGCACTGTCAGTGCTCCCCTCACACAGCCAGCACTGTCAGAGCTCCCCCCACACAGCCAGCACTATCAGTGGTCCGCCCACACAGTCACACTGTCAGTGGTCCCCCCACAGAGCCAGCACTGTCAGTGCTCCCCCACATAGCAGCACTGTCAGTGCTCTCCCCACACAGCCAGCACTGTCAGTGCTCCCCCACACAGCCAGCACTGCCAGTGCTCCCCCACACAGCCTGCGCTGTCAGTGCTCCCACCACACAGCCAGCACAGTCAGTGCTCCCACCACACAGCCAGCACTGTCAGTGCTCCACCACACAGTCAGCACTGTCAGTGCTCCCCCCACACAGCCAGCACTGTCAGTGGTCCCACCACACAGCCAGCACTGTCAGTGCTCCTCCACACAGCTAGCACTGTCAGTGCTCCCACCACACAGCCAGCACTGTCAGTGCTCCCCGCACACAGCCAGCACTGTCAGTGGTCCCACCACACAGCCAGCACTGTCAGTGCTCCCACCACACAGCCAGCAAGGTCAGTACTCCCCCCACACAGCCAGCACTGTCAGTGCTCCCTCACACAGCCAGCACTGTCAGTGCTCCCACCACAGAGACTGCACCGTCAGTGCTCCCCCCACAGCCAAAACTGTCAGTGCTCCCACCACACAGCCAGCACTGTCAGTGCTCCCCCACACAGCCAGCACTGTCAGTGCTTCCACCACACAGCCAGTACTGTCAGTGCTCTTCCACACAGCCAGCACTGTCAGTGCTCTTCCACAGAGCCAGCGCTGTCAGTGCTCCCCCCAAACAGCCAGCACTGTCAGTGTTCCCACCACACAGCCAGCATTGTCAGTGCTCCACCCACACAGCCAGCACTGTCAGTACTCCCCCCACACAGCCAGCACTGTCAGTGCTCCCACCACACAGCCAGCACTGTCAGTGCTCCACCCACACAGCCAGCACTGTCAGTGCTCCCCCACACAGCCAGCACTGTCAGTGCTCCCCACACACAGCCAGCACTGCCAGTGCTCTCCCCACACAGCCAGCACTGTCAGTGCTCCCCACACAGCCAGCACTGTCAGTGCTCCCACCACACAGCCAGCACTGTCAGTGCTCCCTCCACACAGGCAGCACTGTCAGTGCTCCCACCACACAGCCAGCACTGTCATTTCTCCCACCACACAGCCAGCACTATCAGTGGTCCCACCACACAGCCAGCAATGTCAGTGCTCCCCCACACATCAGCACTGTCAGTGCTCCCACCACACAGCCAGCAAGGTCAGTGCTCCCCCCGCACAGCCAGCACTGTCAGTGCTCCCACCACACAACCAGCACTGTCAGTGCTCCACCACACATCCAGCGCTGTCAGAGCTCCCCCCACACAGCCAGCACTATCAGTGGTCCCCCCACACAGCCAGCACTGTCAGTGGTCCCCCCACACAGCCTGCACTGTCCGTGCTCCCCCCACACAGCCAGCACTGTCAGAGGTCCCCCCACACAGCCAGCACTATCAGTGGGCCCCCACACAGCCAGCACTGTCAGTGCTCCCCCACACAGCCAGCACTGTCAGTGCTCCCACCACACAGCCAGCACTGTCAGTGCTCCCACCACACAGCCAGCACTGCCAGTGCTCACCCACATAGCCAGCACTGTCAGTGCTCCACCACACAGCCAGCACTGTCAGTGCCAACCCATACAGCTAGCACTGTCAGTGCTCCCACCACACAGCCAGCACTGTCAGTGCTCCCCCACACAGCCAGCACTGTCAGTGGTCCCACCACACAGCTAGCACTGTCAGTGCTCCCCCCACACAGCCGGCACTGTCTGTGCTCCCCCCCACACAGCCAGCACTGTCAGTGCTCCCACCACACAGCCAGCAAGGTCAGTGCTCCCCCACACAGCCAGCACTGTCAGTGCTCCCTCACACAGCCAGCACTGTCAGTGCTCCCACCACAGAGACTGCACCGTCAGTGCTCCCACCACAGCCAACACTGTCAGTGCTCCCACCACACAGCCAGCACTGTCAGTGCTCCCCCACACAGCCAGCACTGTCAGTGCTCCCCCCACACAGCCAGCACTGTCAGTGCTCCACCACAGAGCCAGCACTGTCAGTGCTCCCCCCAAACAGCCAGCACTGTCAGTGCTCCCCCCACACAGCCAGCACTGTCAGTGCTCCCCACACAGCCAGCACTGTCAGTGCACCCCCAACACAGCCAGCACTGTCAGTGCTCCCCCACACAGCCAGAACTGTCAGTGATCGCCCCACACAGCCAGCACTGTCAGTGCTCCAACCACACAGCCAGCACTGCCATTGCCCCCCCCCCACACACACAGCCAGTACTGTCAGGACTCCCTCCACACAGCCAGCACTGTCAGTGCTTCCCCCAATCAGCTAGCACTGCCAGTGCTGCCCACACAGCCTGCACTGTCAGTTCACCCCCACACAGCCAGCACTGTCAGTGCTCCCACCACACAGCCAGCACTGTCAGTGCTCCCACCAGACAGCCAGCACTGTCAGTGCTCCCCCCCACAGACAGCACTGTCTGTGCTCCCCCACACAACCAGCACTGTCAGTGCTCCCCCACCCAGCCAGCAGTGTCAGTGCTACCCCCCACACAGCCAGCACTGTCAGTGCTCCCCTCACACAGCCAGCACTGTCAGAGCTCCCCCCACACAGCCAGCACTATCAGTGGTCCGCCCACACAGTCACACTGTCAGTGGTCCCCCCACAGAGCCAGCACTGTCAGTGCTCCCCCACATAGCAGCACTGTCAGTGCTCTCCCCACACAGCCAGCACTGTCAGTGCTCCCCCACACAGCCAGCACTGCCAGTGCTCCCCCACACAGCCTGCGCTGTCAGTGCTCCCACCACACAGCCAGCACAGTCAGTGCTCCCACCACACAGCCAGCACTGTCAGTGCTCCACCACACAGTCAGCACTGTCAGTGCTCCCCCCACACAGCCAGCACTGTCAGTGGTCCCACCACACAGCCAGCACTGTCAGTGCTCCTCCACACAGCTAGCACTGTCAGTGCTCCCACCACACAGCCAGCACTGTCAGTGCTCCCCGCACACAGCCAGCACTGTCAGTGGTCCCACCACACAGCCAGCACTGTCAGTGCTCCCACCACACAGCCAGCAAGGTCAGTACTCCCCCCACACAGCCAGCACTGTCAGTGCTCCCTCACACAGCCAGCACTGTCAGTGCTCCCACCACAGAGACTGCACCGTCAGTGCTCCCCCCACAGCCAACACTGTCAGTGCTCCCACCACACAGCCAGCACTGTCAGTGCTCCCCCACACAGCCAGCACTGTCAGTGCTTCCACCACACAGCCAGTACTGTCAGTGCTCTTCCACACAGCCAGCACTGTCAGTGCTCTTCCACAGAGCCAGCGCTGTCAGTGCTCCCCCCAAACAGCCAGCACTGTCAGTGTTCCCACCACACAGCCAGCATTGTCAGTGCTCCACCCACACAGCCAGCACTGTCAGTACTCCCCCCACACAGCCAGCACTGTCAGTGCTCCCACCACACAGCCAGCACTGTCAGTGCTCCACCCACACAGCCAGCACTGTCAGTGCTCCCCCACACAGCCAGCACTGTCAGTGCTCCCCACACACAGCCAGCACTGCCAGTGCTCTCCCCACACAGCCAGCACTGTCAGTGCTCCCCACACAGCCAGCACTGTCAGTGCTCCCACCACACAGCCAGCACTGTCAGTGCTCCCTCCACACAGGCAGCACTGTCAGTGCTCCCACCACACAGCCAGCACTGTCATTTCTCCCACCACACAGCCAGCACTGTCAGTGCTCCCCCACACAGCCAGCACTGTCAGTGATCCCCCCACACAGCCAGCATTGTCAGTGCTCCCACCACACAGCCAGCCCTGTCAGTGCTCCCACAACACAGCCAGCACTGTCAGTGCTCCCACCACACAGCCAGCACTCTCAGTGCTCCCACCACACAGCCAGCATTGTCAGCGCTCCCCTCACACAGCCAGCGCTGTCAGTGCTCCAACAACACTGCCAGCACTGTCAGTGCTACCACCACACAGCCAGCACTGTCAGTGCTCCCACCACACAGCCAGCACTGCCAGTGCTCCCCCACACAGCCAGCACCGTCAGTGCTCCCCCACACAGCCAACACTGTGAGTGCTCCCCTACACAACCAGCTCTGTCAGTGCTCCCCCACACAGCCAGCAGTGTCAGTGCTACCCCTCACACAGCCAGCGCTGTCAGTGCTCCCCCCACACAGCCAGCACTGTCAGAGCTACCCCCACACAGCCAGCACTATCAGTGGTCCCCCCACACAGCCAGCACTGTCAGTGGTCCCCCCACACAGCCAGCACTGTCAGTGCTCCCCCACACAGCCAGCACTGTCAGTGCTGCCACCACACAGCCAGCACTGTCAGTCCTCCCACCACACAGCCAGCACTGCCAGTGCTCACCCACACAGCCAGCACTGTCAGTGCTCCACCACACAGTCAGCACTCTCAGTGCTCCCCCACACAGTCAGCACTGTCAGTGCCAACCCATACAGCTAGCTCTGTCAGTGCTCCCACCACACTTACAGCACTGTCAGTGCTCCCCCCACACAGCCAGCAAGGTCAGTGCTCCCCCCACACAGCCTGCACTGTCAGTGCTCCCTCACACAGCCAGCACTTCCAGTGCTCCCCCCACACAGCCAGCACTGTCAGTGCTCCCACCACACAGCCAGCACTGTCAGTGCTCCTCCCGCACAGCCAGCACTGTCAGTGCTCCCCCCACACAGCCAGCACTGTCAGTGCTCCCACCACACAGCCAGCACTCGCAGTGCTCCCTCCACACAGCCAGCACTGTCAGTGCTCCCCCCAATCAGCTAGCACTGCCAGTGCTGCCCACAAAGCCAGCACTGTCAGTGCACCCCCACACAGCCAGCACTGTCAGTGCTCTCCCCACACTGCCAGCACTGTCAGTGCTCCCCCCAAACAGCCAGCACTGTCAGTGCTCCCCTCAAACAGCCAGCACTGTCAGTTCTCCCACACACAGCCAGCACTGTCTGTGCTCCCACCACACAGCCAGCACTGTCAGTGCCCACCACACAGCCAGCACTGTCAGTGCTCCGCCTACACAGCCAGCACTGTCAGTGCTCCATCCACACAGCCAACACTGTCAGTGCTCCCCCCACACAGCCAGCAGTGTCAGTGCTACCCCTCACACAGCCAGCACTGCCAGTGCTCCCACCACACAGCCAGCATTGTCAGTGCTCCCACCACACTGCCAGCACTGTCAGTGCTCCCCCACACAGCCAGCACTGTCAGTGCTCCCCCACACATCCAGCACTGTCAGTGCTCCACCCACACAGCCAACACTGTCAAAGCTCCCCCACACAACCAGCACTGTCAGTGCTCCCACGCACAGCCAGCAGTGTCAGTGCTACCCCTCACAAAGCCAGCACTGTCAGTGCTCCCCCCACACAGCCAGCACTGTCAGTGCTCCCCACACACAGCCAGCACTGCCAGTGCTCTCCCCACACAGCCAGCACTGTCAGTGCTCCCCACACAGCCAGCACTGTCAGTGCTCCCACCACACAGCCAGCACTGTCAGTGCTCCCTCCACACAGGCAGCACTGTCAGTGCTCCCACCACACAGCCAGCACTGTCATTTCTCCCACCACACAGCCAGCACTATCAGTGGTCCCACCACACAGCCAGCAATGTCAGTGCTCCCCCACACATCAGCACTGTCAGTGCTCCCACCACACAGCCAGCAAGGTCAGTGCTCCCCCCGCACAGCCAGCACTGTCAGTGCTCCCACCACACAACCAGCACTGTCAGTGCTCCACCACACATCCAGCGCTGTCAGAGCTCCCCCCACACAGCCAGCACTATCAGTGGTCCCCCCACACAGCCAGCACTGTCAGTGGTCCCCCCACACAGCCTGCACTGTCCGTGCTCCCCCCACACAGCCAGCACTGTCAGAGGTCCCCCCACACAGCCAGCACTATCAGTGGGCCCCCACACAGCCAGCACTGTCAGTGCTCCCCCACACAGCCAGCACTGTCAGTGCTCCCACCACACAGCCAGCACTGTCAGTGCTCCCACCACACAGCCAGCACTGCCAGTGCTCACCCACATAGCCAGCACTGTCAGTGCTCCACCACACAGCCAGCACTGTCAGTGCGAACCCATACAGCTAGCACTGTCAGTGCTCCCACCACACAGCCAGCACTGTCAGTGCTCCCCCACACAGCCAGCACTGTCAGTGGTCCCACCACACAGCTAGCACTGTCAGTGCTCCCCCACACAGCCGGCACTGTCTGTGCTCCCCCCCACACAGCCAGCACTGTCAGTGCTCCCACCACACAGCCAGCAAGGTCAGTGCTCCCCCACACAGCCAGCACTGTCAGTGCTCCCTCACACAGCCAGCACTGTCAGTGCTCCCACCACAGAGACTGCACCGTCAGTGCTCCCACCACAGCCAACACTGTCAGTGCTCCCACCACACAGCCAGCACTGTCAGTGCTCCCCCACACAGCCAGCACTGTCAGTGCTCCCCCCACACAGCCAGCACTGTCAGTGCTCCACCACAGAGCCAGCACTGTCAGTGCTCCCCCCAAACAGCCAGCACTGTCAGTGCTCCCCCCACACAGCCAGCACTGTCAGTGCTCCCCACACAGCCAGCACTGTCAGTGCACCCCCAACACAGCCAGCACTGTCAGTGCTCCCCCACACAGCCAGAACTGTCAGTGATCGCCCCACACAGCCAGCACTGTCAGTGCTCCAACCACACAGCCAGCACTGCCATTGCCCCCCCCCCCACACACACAGCCAGTACTGTCAGGACTCCCTCCACACAGCCAGCACTGTCAGTGCTTCCCCCAATCAGCTAGCACTGCCAGTGCTGCCCACACAGCCTGCACTGTCAGTTCACCCCCACACAGCCAGCACTGTCAGTGCTCCCACCACACAGCCAGCACTGTCAGTGCTCCCACCAGACAGCCAGCACTGTCAGTGCTCCCCCCCACAGACAGCACTGTCTGTGCTCCCCCACACAACCAGCACTGTCAGTGCTCCCCCACCCAGCCAGCAGTGTCAGTGCTACCCCCCACACAGCCAGCACTGTCAGTGCTCCCCTCACACAGCCAGCACTGTCAGAGCTCCCCCACACAGCCAGCACTATCAGTGGTCCGCCCACACAGTCACACTGTCAGTGGTCCCCCCACAGAGCCAGCACTGTCAGTGCTCCCCCACATAGCAGCACTGTCAGTGCTCTCCCCACACAGCCAGCACTGTCAGTGCTCCCCCACACAGCCAGCACTGCCAGTGCTCCCCCACACAGCCTGCGCTGTCAGTGCTCCCACCACACAGCCAGCACAGTCAGTGCTCCCACCACACAGCCAGCACTGTCAGTGCTCCACCACACAGTCAGCACTGTCAGTGCTCCCCCCACACAGCCAGCACTGTCAGTGGTCCCACCACACAGCCAGCACTGTCAGTGCTCCTCCACACAGCTAGCACTGTCAGTGCTCCCACCACACAGCCAGCACTGTCAGTGCTCCCCGCACACAGCCAGCACTGTCAGTGGTCCCACCACACAGCCAGCACTGTCAGTGCTCCCACCACACAGCCAGCAAGGTCAGTACTCCCCCCACACAGCCAGCACTGTCAGTGCTCCCTCACACAGCCAGCACTGTCAGTGCTCCCACCACAGAGACTGCACCGTCAGTGCTCCCCCCACAGCCAACACTGTCAGTGCTCCCACCACACAGCCAGCACTGTCAGTGCTCCCCCACACAGCCAGCACTGTCAGTGCTTCCACCACACAGCCAGTACTGTCAGTGCTCTTCCACACAGCCAGCACTGTCAGTGCTCTTCCACAGAGCCAGCGCTGTCAGTGCTCCCCCCAAACAGCCAGCACTGTCAGTGTTCCCACCACACAGCCAGCATTGTCAGTGCTCCACCCACACAGCCAGCACTGTCAGTACTCCCCCCACACAGCCAGCACTGTCAGTGCTCCCACCACACAGCCAGCACTGTCAGTGCTCCACCCACACAGCCAGCACTGTCAGTGCTCCCCCACACAGCCAGCACTGTCAGTGCTCCCCACACACAGCCAGCACTGTCAGTGCTCTCCCCACACAGCCAGCACTGTCAGTGCTCCCCACACAGCCAGCACTGTCAGTGCTCCCACCACACAGCCAGCACTGTCAGTGCTCCCTCCACACAGGCAGCACTGTCAGTGCTCCCACCACACAGCCAGCACTGTCATTTCTCCCACCACACAGCCAGCACTGTCAGTGCTCCCCCACACAGCCAGCACTGTCAGTGATCCCCCCACACAGCCAGCATTGTCAGTGCTCCCACCACACAGCCAGCCCTGTCAGTGCTCCCACAACACAGCCAGCACTGTCAGTGCTCCCACCACACAGCCAGCACTCTCAGTGCTCCCACCACACAGCCAGCATTGTCAGCGCTCCCCTCACACAGCCAGCGCTGTCAGTGCTCCAACAACACTGCCAGCACTGTCAGTGCTACCACCACACAGCCAGCACTGTCAGTGCTCCCACCACACAGCCAGCACTGCCAGTGCTCCCCCACACAGCCAGCACCGTCAGTGCTCCCCCACACAGCCAACACTGTGAGTGCTCCCCTACACAACCAGCTCTGTCAGTGCTCCCCCACACAGCCAGCAGTGTCAGTGCTACCCCTCACACAGCCAGCGCTGTCAGTGCTCCCTCCACACAGCCAGCACTGTCAGAGCTACCCCCACACAGCCAGCACTATCAGTGGTCCCCCCACACAGCCAGCACTGTCAGTGGTCCCCCCACACAGCCAGCACTGTCAGTGCTCCCCCACACAGCCAGCACTGTCAGTGCTGCCACCACACAGCCAGCACTGTCAGTCCTCCCACCACACAGCCAGCACTGCCAGTGCTCACCCACACAGCCAGCACTGTCAGTGCTCCACCACACAGTCAGCACTCTCAGTGCTCCCCCACACAGTCAGCACTGTCAGTGCCAACCCATACAGCTAGCTCTGTCAGTGCTCCCACCACACTTACAGCACTGTCAGTGCTCCCCCCACACAGCCAGCAAGGTCAGTGCTCCCCCCACACAGCCTGCACTGTCAGTGCTCCCTCACACAGCCAGCACTTCCAGTGCTCCCCCCACACAGCCAGCACTGTCAGTGCTCCCACCACACAGCCAGCACTGTCAGTGCTCCTCCCGCACAGCCAGCACTGTCAGTGCTCCCCCCACACAGCCAGCACTGTCAGTGCTCCCACCACACAGCCAGCACTCGCAGTGCTCCCTCCACACAGCCAGCACTGTCAGTGCTCCCCCCAATCAGCTAGCACTGCCAGTGCTGCCCACAAAGCCAGCACTGTCAGTGCACCCCCACACAGCCAGCACTGTCAGTGCTCTCCCCACACTGCCAGCACTGTCAGTGCTCCCCCCAAACAGCCAGCACTGTCAGTGCTCCCCTCAAACAGCCAGCACTGTCAGTTCTCCCACACACAGCCAGCACTGTCTGTGCTCCCACCACACAGCCAGCACTGTCAGTGCCCACCACACAGCCAGCACTGTCAGTGCTCCGCCTACACAGCCAGCACTGTCAGTGCTCCATCCACACAGCCAACACTGTCAGTGCTCCCCCCACACAGCCAGCAGTGTCAGTGCTACCCCTCACACAGCCAGCACTGCCAGTGCTCCCACCACACAGCCAGCATTGTCAGTGCTCCCACCACACTGCCAGCACTGTCAGTGCTCCCCCACACAGCCAGCACTGTCAGTGCTCCCCCACACATCCAGCACTGTCAGTGCTCCACCCACACAGCCAACACTGTCAAAGCTCCCCCACACAACCAGCACTGTCAGTGCTCCCACGCACAGCCAGCAGTGTCAGTGCTACCCCTCACAAAGCCAGCACTGTCAGTGCTCCCCCCACACAGCCAGCACTGTCAGTGCTCCCCCCACGCAGCCAGCACTGTCAGAGCTCCCCCCACACAGCCAGCACTATCAGTGCTCCCCCCACACAGCCAGCACTGTCAGTGGTCCCCCCACACAGCCAGCACTGTCAATGCTCCCCACACACAGCCAGCACTGTCAGGGCTCCTCCCACAAAGCCAGCACTGCCAGAGCTCCCCCACTCAGCCAGCACTGTCAGTGCTCCCACCACACAGCCAGCACTGTCAGTGCTCCCACCACACAGCCAGCACTGTCAGTGCTCCCACCACGCAGCCAGCACTGTCAGTGCTCCCACCACACAGTCAGCACTGTCAGTACTCCCCCCACACAGCCAGCACTGTCAGAGCGCCCCGCACACAGCCAGCACTGTCAGTGCCAACCCACACAGCCAGCACTGTCAGTGTTCCCCCCACACAGCCAGCACTGTCAGTGGTCCCACCACACAGCCAGCAATGTCAGTGCTCCCCCACACATCAGCACTGTCAGTGCTCCCACCACACAGCCAGCAAGGTCAGTGCTCCCCCCGCACAGCCAGCACTGTCAGTGCTCACACCACACAACCAGCACTGTCAGTGCTCCACCACACTTCCAGCGCTGTCAGAGCTCCCCCCACACAGCCAGCACTATCAGTGGTCCCCCCACACAGCCAGCACTGTCAGTGGTCCCCCCACACAGCCTGCACTGTCAGTGCTCCCCCCACACAGCCAGCACTGTCAGAGGTCCCCCCACACAGCCAGCACTATCAGTGGGCCCCCACACAGCCAGCACTGTCAATGCTCCCCACACACAGCCAGCACTGTCAGTGCTCCTCCCACACAGCCAGCACTGCCAGAGCTCCCCCACTCAGCCAGCACTGTCAGTGCTCCCACCACACAGCCAGCACTGTCAGTGCTCCCACCACACAGCCAGCACTGTCAGTGCTCCCACCACGCAGGCAGCACTGTCAGTGCTCCCACCACACAGTCAGCACTGTCAGTACTCCCCCCACACAGCCAGCACTGTCAGAGCGCCCCCCACACAGCCAGCACTGTCAGTGCCAACCCACACAGCCAGCACTGTCAGTGTTCCCCCCACACAGCCAGCACTATCAGTGGTCCCACCACACAGCCAGCAATGTCAGTGCTCCCCCACACATCAGCACTGTCAGTGCTCCCACCACACAGCCAGCAAGGTCAGTGCTCCCCCCGCACAGCCAGCACTGTCAGTGCTCCCACCACACAACCAGCACTGTCAGTGCTCCACCACACATCCAGCGCTGTCAGAGCTCCCCCCACACAGCCAGCACTATCAGTGGTCCCCCCACACAGCCAGCACTGTCAGTGGTCCCCCCACACAGCCTGCACTGTCCGTGCTCCCCCCACACAGCCAGCACTGTCAGAGGTCCCCCCACACAGCCAGCACTATCAGTGGGCCCCCACACAGCCAGCACTGTCAGTGCTCCCCCACACAGCCAGCACTGTCAGTGCTCCCACCACACAGCCAGCACTGTCAGTGCTCCCACCACACAGCCAGCACTGCCAGTGCTCACCCACATAGCCAGCACTGTCAGTGCTCCACCACACAGCCAGCACTGTCAGTGCCAACCCATACAGCTAGCACTGTCAGTGCTCCCACCACACAGCCAGCACTGTCAGTGCTCCCCCACACAGCCAGCACTGTCAGTGGTCCCACCACACAGCTAGCACTGTCAGTGCTCCCCCACACAGCCGGCACTGTCTGTGCTCCCCCCCACACAGCCAGCACTGTCAGTGCTCCCACCACACAGCCAGCAAGGTCAGTGCTCCCCCACACAGCCAGCACTGTCAGTGCTCCCTCACACAGCCAGCACTGTCAGTGCTCCCACCACAGAGACTGCACCGTCAGTGCTCCCACCACAGCCAACACTGTCAGTGCTCCCACCACACAGCCAGCACTGTCAGTGCTCCCCCACACAGCCAGCACTGTCAGTGCTCCCCCCACACAGCCAGCACTGTCAGTGCTCCACCACAGAGCCAGCACTGTCAGTGCTCCCCCCAAACAGCCAGCACTGTCAGTGCTCCCCCCACACAGCCAGCACTGTCAGTGCTCCCCACACAGCCAGCACTGTCAGTGCACCCCCCACACAGCCAGCACTGTCAGTGCTCCCCCACACAGCCAGAACTGTCAGTGATCGCCCCACACAGCCAGCACTGTCAGTGCTCCAACCACACAGCCAGCACTGCCATTGCCCCCCCCCCACACACACAGCCAGTACTGTCAGGACTCCCTCCACACAGCCAGCACTGTCAGTGCTTCCCCCAATCAGCTAGCACTGCCAGTGCTGCCCACACAGCCTGCACTGTCAGTTCACCCCCACACAGCCAGCACTGTCAGTGCTCCCACCACACAGCCAGCACTGTCAGTGCTCCCACCAGACAGCCAGCACTGTCAGTGCTCCCCCCCACAGACAGCACTGTCTGTGCTCCCCCACACAACCAGCACTGTCAGTGCTCCCCCACCCAGCCAGCAGTGTCAGTGCTACCCCCCACACAGCCAGCACTGTCAGTGCTCCCCTCACACAGCCAGCACTGTCAGAGCTCCCCCCACACAGCCAGCACTATCAGTGGTCCGCCCACACAGTCACACTGTCAGTGGTCCCCCCACAGAGCCAGCACTGTCAGTGCTCCCCCACATAGCAGCACTGTCAGTGCTCTCCCCACACGGCCAGCACTGTCAGTGCTCCCCCACACAGCCAGCACTGCCAGTGCTCCCCCACACAGCCTGCGCTGTCAGTGCTCCCACCACACAGCCAGCACAGTCAGTGCTCCCACCACACAGCCAGCACTGTCAGTGCTCCACCACACAGTCAGCACTGTCAGTGCTCCCCCCACACAGCCAGCACTGTCAGTGGTCCCACCACACAGCCAGCACTGTCAGTGCTCCTCCACACAGCTAGCACTGTCAGTGCTCCCACCACACAGCCAGCACTGTCAGTGCTCCCCGCACACAGCCAGCACTGTCAGTGGTCCCACCACACAGCCAGCACTGTCAGTGCTCCCACCACACAGCCAGCAAGGTCAGTACTCCCCCCACACAGCCAGCACTGTCAGTGCTCCCTCACACAGCCAGCACTGTCAGTGCTCCCACCACAGAGACTGCACCGTCAGTGCTCCCCCCACAGCCAACACTGTCAGTGCTCCCACCACACAGCCAGCACTGTCAGTGCTCCCCCACACAGCCAGCACTGTCAGTGCTTCCACCACACAGCCAGTACTGTCAGTGCTCTTCCACACAGCCAGCACTGTCAGTGCTCTTCCACAGAGCCAGCGCTGTCAGTGCTCCCCCCAAACAGCCAGCACTGTCAGTGTTCCCACCACACAGCCAGCATTGTCAGTGCTCCACCCACACAGCCAGCACTGTCAGTACTCCCCCCACACAGCCAGCACTGTCAGTGCTCCCACCACACAGCCAGCACTGTCAGTGCTCCACCCACACAGCCAGCACTGTCAGTGCTCCCCCACACAGCCAGCACTGTCAGTGCTCCCCACACACAGCCAGCACTGCCAGTGCTCTCCCCACACAGCCAGCACTGTCAGTGCTCCCCACACAGCCAGCACTGTCAGTGCTCCCACCACACAGCCAGCACTGTCAGTGCTCCCTCCACACAGGCAGCACTGTCAGTGCTCCCACCACACAGCCAGCACTGTCATTTCTCCCACCACACAGCCAGCACTGTCAGTGCTCCCCCACACAGCCAGCACTGTCAGTGATCCCCCCACACAGCCAGCATTGTCAGTGCTCCCACCACACAGCCAGCCCTGTCAGTGCTCCCACAACACAGCCAGCACTGTCAGTGTTCCCACCACACAGCCAGCACTCTCAGTGCTCCCACCACACAGCCAGCATTGTCAGCGCTCCCCTCACACAGCCAGTGCTGTCAGTGCTCCAACAACACTGCCAGCACTGTCAGTGCTACCACCACACAGCCAGCACTGTCAGTGCTCCCACCACACAGCCAGCACTGCCAGTGCTCCCCCACACAGCCAGCACCGTCAGTTCTCCCCCACACAGCCAGCACTGTAAGTGCTCCCCCCACACAGCCAGCACTGTCAGTGCACCCACCACACAGCCAGCACGGTCAGTGCTCCCACCACACAGCCAGCACTGTCAGTGCTCCCCCTACACAGCCAGCACTGTCAGTGCTCCCACCACACAGCCAGCACTGTCAGTGCTCCACCCACACAGCCAACACTGTCAGTGCTCCCCCCACACAGCCAGCACTGTCAGTGCTCCCCAGACATAACCAGAACTGTCAGTGCTCCCCCACACAGCCAGCAGTGTCAGTGCTACCCCTCACATAGCCAGCACTGCCAGTGCTCCCACCACACAGCCAGCATTGTCAGTGCTCCCACAACACTGCCTGCACTGTCAGTGCTCCCCCACACAGCCAGCACTGTCAGTGCTCCCCCACACAGCCAGCACTGTCAGTGCTCCCCCCACACAGCCAGCACTGTCAGTGCTCCACCAACACATCCAACACTGTCAGTGCTCCCCCACACAACCAGCACTGTCAGTGCTCCCCCACACAGCCAGCAGTGTCAGTGCTACCCCTCACACAGCCAGCACTGTCAGTGCTCCCCCCACGCAGCCAGCACTGTCAGAGCACCCCCCACACAGCCAGCACTATCAGTGCTCCCCCACATATCAGCACTGTTAGTGCTCTCCCCACACATCCAGCACTGTCAGTGCTCCCCCCACACAGCCAGCACTGTCAGAGCTCCCCCCACACAGCCAGCACTATCAGTGCTCCCCCACACAGCCAGCACTGTCAATGCTCCCCCACACAGCCAGCACTGTCAATGCTCCCCACACACAGCCAGCACTGTCAGTGCTCCCCCCACACAGCCAGCACTGCCAGTGCTCCCCCACCCAGCCAGCACTGTCAGTGCTCCCCCCACATAGCCAGCACTGTCAGTGCTCCCACCACATAGCCAGCACTGTCAGTGCTCCACCACACAGTCAGCACTGTCAGTGCTCCCCCCACACAGCCAGCACTGTCAGTGGTCCCACCACACAGCCAGCACTGTCAGTGCTCCTCCACACAGCTAGCACTGTCAGTGCTCCCACCACACAGCCAGCACTGTCAGTGCTCCCCGCACACAGCCAGCACTGTCAGTGGTCCCACCACACAGCCAGCACTGTCAGTGCTCCCACCACACAGCCAGCAAGGTCAGTACTCCCCCCACACAGCCAGCACTGTCAGTGCTCCCTCACACAGCCAGCACTGTCAGTGCTCCCACCACAGAGACTGCACAGTCAGTGCTCCCCCCACAGCCAACACTGTCAGTGCTCCCACCACACAGCCAGCACTGTCAGTGCTCCCCCACACAGCCAGCACTGTCAGTGCTTCCACCACACAGCCAGTACTGTCAGTGCTCTTCCACACAGCCAGCTCTGTCAGTGCTCCTCCACAGAGCCAGCGCTGTCAGTGCTCCCCCCAAACAGCCAGCACTGTCAGTGTTCCCACCACACAGCCAGCATTGTCAGTGCTCCTCCCACACAGCCAGCACTGTCAGTACTCCCCCCACACAGCCAGCACTGTCAGTGCTCCCACCACACAGCCAGCACTGTCAGTGCTCCACCCACACAGCCAGCACTGTCAGTGCTCCCCCACACAGCCAGCACTGTCAGTGCTCCCCACACACAGCCAGCACTGCCAGTGCTCTCCCCACACAGCCAGCACTGTCAGTGCTCCCCACACAGCCAGCACTGTCAGTGCTCCCACCACACAGCCAGCACTGTCAGTGCTCCCTCCACACAGGCAGCACTGTCAGTGCTCCCACCACACAGCCAGCACTGTCATTTCTCCCACCACACAGCCAGCACTGTCAGTGCTCCCCCACACAGCCAGCACTGTCAGTGATCCCCCCACACAGCCAGCATTGTCAGTGCTCCCACCACACAGCCAGCCCTGTCAGTGCTCCCACAACACAGCCAGCACTGTCAGTGCTCCCACCACACAGCCAGCACTCTCAGTGCTCCCACCACACAGCCAGCATTGTCAGCGCTCCCCTCACACAGCCAGCGCTGTCAGTGCTCCAACAACACTGCCAGCACTGTCAGTACTACCACCACACAGCCAGCACTGTCAGTGCTCCCACCACACAGCCAGCACTGCCAGTGCTCCCCCACACAGCCAGCACCGTCAGTTCTCCCCCACACAGCCAGCACTGTAAGTGCTCCCCCCACACAGCCAGCACTGTCAGTGCACCCACCACACAGCCAGCACGGTCAGTGCTCCCACCACACAGCCAGCACTGTCAGTGCTCCCCCTACACAGCCAGCACTGTCAGTGCTCCCACCACACAGCCAGCACTGTCAGTGCTCCACCCACACAGCCAACACTGTCAGTGCTCCCCCCACACAGCCAGCACTGTCAGTGCTCCCCCGACATAACCAGAACTGTCAGTGCTCCCCCACACAGCCAGCAGTGTCAGTGCTACCCCTCACATAGCCAGCACTGCCAGTGCTCCCACCACACAGCCAGCATTGTCAGTGCTCCCACAACACTGCCTGCACTGTCAGTGCTCCCCCACACAGCCAGCACTGTCAGTGCTCCCCCACACAGCCAGCACTGTCAGTGCTCCCCCCACACAGCCAGCACTGTCAGTGCTCCACCAACACATCCAACACTGTCAGTGCTCCCCCACACAACCAGCACTGTCAGTGCTCCCCCACACAGCCAGCAGTGTCAGTGCTACCCCTCACACAGCCAGCACTGTCAGTGCTCCCCCCACGCAGCCAGCACTGTCAGAGCACCCCCCACACAGCCAGCACTATCAGTGCTCCCCCACATATCAGCACTGTTAGTGCTCTCCCCACACATCCAGCACTGTCAGTGCTCCCCCCACACAGCCAGCACTGTCAGTGCTCCCCCCACATAGCCAGCACTGTCAGTGCTCCCACCACATAGCCAGCACTGTCAGTGCTCCACCACACAGTCAGCACTGTCAGTGCTCCCCCCACACAGCCAGCACTGTCAGTGGTCCCACCACACAGCCAGCACTGTCAGTGCTCCTCCACACAGCTAGCACTGTCAGTGCTCCCACCACACAGCCAGCACTGTCAGTGCTCCCCGCACACAGCCAGCACTGTCAGTGGTCCCACCACACAGCCAGCACTGTCAGTGCTCCCACCACACAGCCAGCAAGGTCAGTACTCCCCCCACACAGCCAGCACTGTCAGTGCTCCCTCACACAGCCAGCACTGTCAGTGCTCCCACCACAGAGACTGCACAGTCAGTGCTCCCCCCACAGCCAACACTGTCAGTGCTCCCACCACACAGCCAGCACTGTCAGTGCTCCCCCACACAGCCAGCACTGTCAGTGCTTCCACCACACAGCCAGTACTGTCAGTGCTCTTCCACACAGCCAGCTCTGTCAGTGCTCCTCCACAGAGCCAGCGCTGTCAGTGCTCCCCCCAAACAGCCAGCACTGTCAGTGTTCCCACCACACAGCCAGCATTGTCAGTGCTCCTCCCACACAGCCAGCACTGTCAGTACTCCCCCCACACAGCCAGCACTGTCAGTGCTCCCACCACACAGCCAGCACTGTCAGTGCTCCACCCACACAGCCAGCACTGTCAGTGCTCCCCCACACAGCCAGCACTGTCAGTGCTCCCCACACACAGCCAGCACTGCCAGTGCTCTCCCCACACAGCCAGCACTGTCAGTGCTCCCCACACAGCCAGCACTGTCAGTGCTCCCACCACACAGCCAGCACTGTCAGTGCTCCCTCCACACAGGCAGCACTGTCAGTGCTCCCACCACACAGCCAGCACTGTCATTTCTCCCACCACACAGCCAGCACTGTCAGTGCTCCCCCACACAGCCAGCACTGTCAGTGATCCCCCCACACAGCCAGCATTGTCAGTGCTCCCACCACACAGCCAGCCCTGTCAGTGCTCCCACAACACAGCCAGCACTGTCAGTGCTCCCACCACACAGCCAGCACTCTCAGTGCTCCCACCACACAGCCAGCATTGTCAGCGCTCCCCTCACACAGCCAGCGCTGTCAGTGCTCCAACAACACTGCCAGCACTGTCAGTACTACCACCACACAGCCAGCACTGTCAGTGCTCCCACCACACAGCCAGCACTGCCAGTGCTCCCCCACACAGCCAGCACCGTCAGTTCTCCCCCACACAGCCAGCACTGTAAGTGCTCCCCCCACACAGCCAGCACTGTCAGTGCACCCACCACACAGCCAGCACGGTCAGTGCTCCCACCACACAGCCAGCACTGTCAGTGCTCCCCCTACACAGCCAGCACTGTCAGTGCTCCCACCACACAGCCAGCACTGTCAGTGCTCCACCCACACAGCCAACACTGTCAGTGCTCCCCCCACACAGCCAGCACTGTCAGTGCTCCCCCGACATAACCAGAACTGTCAGTGCTCCCCCACACAGCCAGCAGTGTCAGTGCTACCACTCACATAGCCAGCACTGCCAGTGCTCCCACCACACAGCCAGCATTGTCAGTGCTCCCACAACACTGCCTGCACTGTCAGTGCTCCCCCACACAGCCAGCACTGTCAGTGCTCCCCCACACAGCCAGCACTGTCAGTGCTCCCCCCACACAGCCAGCACTGTCAGTGCTCCACCAACACATCCAACACTGTCAGTGCTCCCCCACACAACCAGCACTGTCAGTGCTCCCCCACACAGCCAGCAGTGTCAGTGCTACCCCTCACACAGCCAGCACAGTCAGTGCTCCCACCACGCAGCCAGCACTGTCAGAGCACCCCCCACACAGCCAGCACTATCAGTGCTCCCCCACATATCAGCACTGTTAGTGCTCTCCCCACACATCCAGCACTGTCAGTGCTCCCCCCACACAGCCAGCACTGTCAGAGCTCCCCCCACACAGCCAGCACTATCAGTGCTCCCCCACACAGCCAGCACTGTCAATGCTCCCCCACACAGCCAGCACTGTCAATGCTCCCCACACACAGCCAGCACTGTCAGTGCTCCCCCCACACAGCCAGCACTGCCAGTGCTCCCCCACCCAGCCAGCACTGTCAGTGCTCCCCCCACATAGCCAGCACTGTCAGTGCTCCCACCACATAGCCAGCACTGTCAGTGCTCCCACCACGCAGCCTGCGCTGTCAGTGCTCCCACCACACAGCCAGCACGGTCAGTGCTCCCCCACACAGCCAGCACCGTCAGTTCTCCCCCACACAGCCAGCACTGTAAGTGCTCCCCCCACACAGCCAGCACTGTCAGTGCACCCACCACACAGCCAGCACGGTCAGTGCTCCCACCACACAGCCAGCACTGTCAGTGCTCCCCCTACACAGCCAGCACTGTCAGTGCTCCCACCACACAGCCAGCACTGTCAGTGCTCCACCCACACAGCCAACACTGTCAGTGCTCCCCCCACACAGCCAGCACTGTCAGTGCTCCCCCGACATAACCAGAACTGTCAGTGCTCCCCCACACAGCCAGCAGTGTCAGTGCTACCCCTCACATAGCCAGCACTGCCAGTGCTCCCACCACACAGCCAGCATTGTTAGTGCTCCCACAACACTGCCTGCACTGTCAGTGCTCCCCCACACAGCCAGCACTGTCAGTGCTCCCCCACACAGCCAGCACTGTCAGTGCTCCCCCCCACACAGCCAGCACTGTCAGTGCTCCACCAACACATCCAACACTGTCAGTGCTCCCCCACACAACCAGCACTGTCAGTGCTCCCCCACACAGCCAGCAGTGTCAGTGCTACCCCTCACACAGCCAGCACAGTCAGTGCTCCCACCACGCAGCCAGCACTGTCAGAGCACCCCCCACACAGCCAGCACTATCAGTGCTCCCCCACATATCAGCACTGTTAGTGCTCTCCCCACACATCCAGCACTGTCAGTGCTCCCCCCACACAGCCAGCACTGTCAGAGCTCCCCCCACACAGCCAGCACTATCAGTGCTCCCCCACACAGCCAGCACTGTCAATGCTCCCCCACACAGCCAGCACTGTCAATGCTCCCCACACACAGCCAGCACTGTCAGTGCTCCCCCCACACAGCCAGCACTGCCAGTGCTCCCCCACCCAGCCAGCACTGTCAGTGCTCCCCCCACATAGCCAGCACTGTCAGTGCTCCCACCACATAGCCAGCACTGTCAGTGCTCCCACCACGCAGCCTGCGCTGTCAGTGCTCCCACCACACAGTCAGCACTGTCAGTACTCCACCCCCCCACACAGCCAGCACTGTCAGAGCGCCCCCCACACAGCCAGCACTGTCAGTGTTCCCCCCACACAGCCAGCACTGTCAGTGGTACCACCACACAGCCAGCAATGTCAGTGCTCCCCCACACAGCCAGCACTGTCAGTGCTCCCACCACACAGCCAGCAAGGTCAGTGCTCCCCCCGCACAGCCAGCACTGTCAGTGCTCCCACCACACAAACAGCACTGTCAGTGCTCCACCACACATCCAGCACTGTCAGTGCTCCCACCACACAGCCAGCACTGTCTGTGCTCCCCCCACACAGCCAGCACTGTCAGTGCTCCCCCACACAGCCAGCACTGTCAGTGCTCCCCCACTCAGCCAGCACTGTCAGTGCTCCCCCCACACAGCCAGCAAGGTCAGTGCTCCCACCGCACAGCCAGCACTGTCAGTGCTCCCACCACACAGCCAGCAATGTCAGTGCTCCCCCACACAGCCAGCAAGGTCAGTGCTCCCACCGCACAGCCAACACTGTCAGTGCTCCCACCACACAGCCAGCTCTGTCAGTGCTCCCCCACACAGCCAGCACTATCAGTGCTCCCACCACACATCCAGCACTGTCAGTGCACCCCCCGCACAGCCAGCACTGTCAGTGCTCCCACCACACAGCCAGCACTGTCAGTGCTCCCCCACACAGACTGCACAGACAGTGCTCCCCCACAGCCAACACTGTCAGTGCTCCCACCACACATCCAGCACTGTCAGTGCTCCCCCACACAGCCAGCACTGTCAGTGCTCCCACCACACAGCTAGCACTGTCAGTGCTCCCCCACACAGCCAGCACTGTCAGTGCTCCCCCCACACAGCCAACACTGTGAGTGCTCCCCCACACAGCCAACACTGTGAGTGCTCCCCTACACAACCAGCACTGTCAGTGCTCCCCCACACAGCCAGCAGTGTCAGTGCTACCCCTCACACAGCCAGCGCTGTCAGTGCTCCCCCCACACAGCCAGCACTGTCAGAGCTCCCCCACACAGCCAGCACTATCAGTGGTCCCCCCACACAGCCAGCACTGTCAGTGGTCCCCCCACACAGCCAGCACTGTCAGTGCTCCCCCACACAGCCAGCACTGTCAGTGCTGCCACCACACAGCCAGCACTGTCAGTCCTCCCACCACACAGCCAGCACTGCCAGTGCTCACCCACACAGCCAGCACTGTCAGTGCTCCACCACACAGTCAGCACTCTCAGTGCTCCCCCACACAGCCAGCACTGTCAGTGCCAACCCATACAGCTAGCTCTGTCAGTGCTCCCACCACACAGACAGCACTGTCAGTGCTCCGCCCTCACAGCCAGCAAGGTCAGTGCTCCCCCCACACAGCCTGCCCTGTCAGTGCTCCCTCACACAGCCAGCACTTCCAGTGCTCCCCCCACACAGCCAGCACTGTCAGTGCTCCCCCCACACAGCCAGCAGTGTCAGTGCTCCCACCACACAGCCAGCACTCGCAGTGCTCCCTCCACACAGCCAGCACTGTCAGTGCTCCCACCAATCAGCTAGCACTGCCAGTGCTGCCCACACAGCCAGCACTGTCAGTGCACCCCCACACAGCCAGCACTGTCAGTGCTCCCACCACACAGCCAGCACTGTCAGTGCTTCCACCAGACAGCCAGCACTGTCAGTGCTCTCCCCACACTGCCAGCAATGTCAGTGCTCCCCCCAGACAGCCAGCACTGTCAGTGCTCCCCTCAAACAGCCAGCACTGTCAGTTCTCCCACACATAGCCAGCACTGTCTGTGCTCCCACCACAGTGCCAGCACTGTCAGTGCCCACCACACAGCCAGCACTGTCTGTGCTCCGCCTACACAGCCAGCACTGTCAGTGCTCCCACCACACAGCCAGCACTGTCAGTGCTCCATCCACACAGCCAACACTGTCAGTGCTCCCCCCACACAGCCAGCACTGTCAGTTCTCCCCCCACACAACCAGAACTGTCAGTGCTCCCCCACACAGCCAGCAGTGTCAGTGCTACCCCTCACATAGCCAGCACTGCCAGTGCTCCCACCACACAGCCAGCATTGTCAGTGCTCCCACCACACTGCCAGCACTGTCAGTGCTCCCCCACACAGCCAGCACTGTCAGTGCTCCCCCACACAGCCAGCACTGTCAGTGCTCCACCCACACAGCCAACACTGTCAGTGCTCCCCCACACAACCAGCACTGTCAGTGCTCCCCCGCACAGCCAGCAGTGTCAGTGCTACCCCTCACAAAGCCAGCACTGTCAGTGCTCCCCCACACAGCCAGCACTGTCAGTGCTCCCCCCACACAGCCAGCACTGTCAGAGCCCCTCCCACACAGCCAGCACTATCAGTGCTCCCCCCACACAGCCAGCACTGTCAGTGGTCCCCCCACACAGCCAGCACTGTCAATGCTCCCCACACACAGCCAGCACTGTCAGTGCTCCTCCCACACAGCCAGCACTGCCAGAGCTCCCCCACTCAGCCAGCACTGTCAGTGCTCCCACCACACAGCCAGCACTGTCAGTGCTCCCACCACACAGCCAGCACTGTCAGTGCTCCCACCACGCAGCCAGCACTGTCAGTGCTCCCACCACACAGTCAGCACTGTCAGTACTCCCCCCACACAGCCAGCACTGTCAGAGCGCCCCCCACACAGCCAGCACTGTCAGTGCCAACCCACACAGCCAGCACTGTCAGTGTTCCCCCCACACAGCCAGCACTGTCAGTGGTCCCACCACTCAGCCAGCAATGTCAGTGCTCCCCCACACATCAGCACTGTCAGTGCTCCCACCACACAGCCAGCAAGGTCAGTGCTCCCCCCGCACAGCCAGCACTGTCAGTGCTCCCACCACACAACCAGCACTGTCAGTGCTCCACCACACATCCAGCGCTGTCAGAGCTCCCCCCACACAGCCAGCACTATCAGTGGTCCCCCCACACAGCCAGCACTGTCAGTGGTCCCCCCACACAGCCTGCACTGTCAGTGCTCCCCCCACACAGCCAGCACTGTCAGAGGTCCCCCCCACACAGCCAGCACTATCAGTGGGCCCCCACACAGCCAGCACTGTCTGTGGTTCCCCCACACAGCAAGCACTGTCAGTGCTCCCCCACACAGCCAGCACTGTCAGTGCTCCCACCACACAGCCAGCACTGCCAGTGCTCCCCCACACAGCCAGCACTGTCTGTGCTCCCCCCCACACAGCCAGCACTGTCAGTGATCCCACCACACAGCCAGCAAGGTCAGTGCTCCCCCACACAGCCAGCACTGTCAGTGCTCCCTCACACAGCCAGCACTGTCAGTGCTCCCACCACAGAGACTGCACCGTCAGTGCTCCCACCACAGCCAACACTGTCAGTGCTCCCACCACACAGCCAGCACTGTCAGTGCTCCCTCACACAGCCAGCACTGTCAGTGCTCCCCCCACACAGCCAGCACTGTCAGTGCTCCACCACAGAGCCAGCACTGTCAGTGCTCCCCCCAAACAGCCAGCGCTGTCAGTGTTCCCACCACACAGCCAGCATTGTCAGTGCTCTCCCCACATAGCCAGCACTGTCAGTGCTCCCCCCAGAGCCAGCATTGTCATTGCTCCCACCTCACAGCCAGCAGTGTCAGTGCTCCCCCACACAGCCAGCACTGTCAGTGCTCCCACCACACAGCCAGCACTGTCAGTGCTCCCACAACACAGCCAGCACTGTAAGTGCTCCCCCCAGACAGCCAACACTGTCAGTGCTCCCCCACACAGCCAGCACTGTCAGTGCTCCCCCACACAGCCAGCACTGTCAATGCTCCCCACACACAGCCAGCACTGTCAGGGCTCCCCTCACACAGCCAGCACTGTCAGTGCTCCCCACACAGCCAGCACTGTCAGTGCACCCCCCACACAGCCAGCACTGTCAGTGCTCCCCCACACAGCCAGAACTGTCAGTGATCGCCCCACACAGCCAGCACTGTCAGTGCTCCAACCACACAGCCAGCACTGCCAGTGCTGCCCACACAGCCAGCACTGTCAGTGCACCCCCACACAGCCAGCACTGTCAGTGCTCTCCCCACACTGCCAGCACTGTCAGTGCTCCCCCCAGACAGCCAGCACTGTCAGTGCTCCCTCCACACAGCCAGCACTGTCAGTGCTCTCCCCACACTGCCAGCACTGTCAGTGCTCCCCCCAGACTGCCAGCACTGTCAGTGCTCCCCTAACACAGCCAGCACTGTCAGTTCTCCCACACATAGCCAGCACTGTCTGTGTTCCCACCACACAGCCAGCACTGTCAGTGCCCACCACACAGCCAGCACTGTCAGTGCTCCCCCTCAACAGCCAGCACTGTCAGTGCTCCCACCACACAGCCAGCACTGTCAGTGCTCCATCCACACAGCCAACACTGTCAGTGCTCCCCCCACACAGCCAGCACTGTCAGTGCTCCCCCCACACAACCAGAACTGTCAGTGCTCCCCCATACAGCCAGCAGTGTCAGTGCTACCCCTCACATAGCCAGCACTGCCAGTGCTCCCACCACACAGCCAGCATTGTCAGTGCTCCCCCACACAACCAGCACTGTCAGTGCTCCCCCGCACAGCCAGCAGTGTCAGTGCTACCCCTCACAAAGCCAGCACTGCCAGTGCTCCCCCCACACAGCCAGCACTGTCAGTGCTCCCCCACACAGCCAGCACTGTCAGAGCTCCCCCCACACAGCAAGCACTATCAGTGCTCCCCCCACACAGCCAGCACTGTCAGTGGTCCCCCCGCACAGCCAGCATTGTCAATGGTCCCCACACACAGCCAGCACTGTCAGTGCTCCTCCCACACAGCCAGCACTGCCAGTGCTCTCCCACTCAGCCAGCACTGTCAGTGCTCCCACCACACAGCCAGCACTATCAGTGGTCCCCCCACACAGCCAGCACTATCAGTGGTCCCCCCACGCAGCCTGCACTGTCAGTGCTCCCCCCACACAGCCAGCACTGTCAGTGCTCCCCTCACACAGCCAACACTGTCAGTTCTCCCACACATAGCCAGCACTGTCTGTGCTCCCACCACACAGCCAGCACTGTCAGTGCCCACCACACAGCCAGCACTGTCAGTGCTCCCCCACACAGCCAGCACTGTCAGAGCTCCCCACATACAGCCAGCACTGTCAGTGCTCCCCTCAAACAGCCAGCACTGTCAGTTCTCCCACACATAGCCAGCACTGTCTGTGCTCCCACCACACAGCCAGCACTGTCAGTGCCCACCACACAGCCAGCACTGTCAGTGCTCCGCTTACACAGCCAGCACTGTCAGTGCTCCCACCACACAGCCAGCACTGTCAGTGCTCCATCCACACAGCCAACACTGTCAGTGCTCCCCCCACACAGCCAGCACTGTCAGTGCTCCCCCCACACAACCAGAACTGTTAGTGTTCCCCCACACAGCCAGCAGTGTCAGTGCTACCCCTCACATAGCCAGCACTGCCAGTGCTCCCACCACACAGCCAGCATTGTCAGTGCTCCCACCTCACTGCCAGCACTGTCCGTGCTCCCCCACACAGCCAGCACTGTCAGTGCTCCCCCACACAGCCAGCACTGTCAGTGCTCCACCCACACAGCCAACACTGTCAGTGCTCCCCCACACAACCAGCACTGTCAGTGCTCCCCCGCACAGCCAGCAGTGTCAGTGCTACCCCTCACAAAGCCAGCACTGTCAGTGCTCCCCCCCCACACAGCCAGCACTGTCAGTGCTCCCCCCACACAGCCAGCACTGTCAGAGCTCCCCCCACACAGCCAGCACTATCAGTGCTCCCCCCACACAGCCAGCACTGTCAGTGGTCCCCCCACACAGCCAGCACTGTCAATGCTCCCCACACACAGCCAGCACTGTCAGTGCTACTCCCACACAGCCAGCACTGCCAGAGCTCCCCCACTCAGCCAGCACTGTCAGTGCTCCCACCACACAGCCAGCACTGTCAGTGCTCCCACCACACAGCCAGCACTGTCAGTGCTCCCACCACGCAGCCAGCACTGTCAGAGCTCCCACCACACAGTCAGCACTGTCAGTACTCCCCCCACACAGCCAGCACTGTCAGAGCGCCCCCCACACAGCCAGCACTGTCAGTGCCAACCCAAACAGCCAGCACTGTCAGTGTTCCCCCCACACAGCCAGCACTGTCAGTGGTCCCACCACACAGCCAGCAATGTCAGTGCTCCCCCACACATCAGCACTGTCAGTGCTCCCACCACACAGCCAGCAAGGTCAGTGCTCCCCCCGCACAGCCAACACTGTCAGTGCTCCCACCACACAACCAGCACTGTCAGTGCTCCACCACACATCCAGCGCTGTCAGAGCTCCCCCCCACACAGCCAGCACTATCAGTGGTCCCCCCACACAGCCAGCACTGTCGGTGGTCCCCCCACACAGCCTGCACTGTCAGTGCTCCCCCACACAGCCAGCACTGTCAGAGGTCCCCCCACACAGCCAGCACTATCAGTGGGCCCCCACACAGCCAGCACTGTCAGTGGTTCCCCCACACAGCCAGCACTGTCAGTGCTCCCCCACACAGCCAGCACTGTCAGTGCTCCCACCACACAGCCAGCACTGTCAGTGCTCCCACCACACAGCCAGCACTGCCAGTGCTCACCCACATAGCCAGCACTGTCAGTGCTCCACCATACAGCCAGCACTGTCAGTGCCAACCCATACAGCTAGCACTGTCAGTGCTCCCACCACACAGCCAGCACTGTCAGTGCTCCACCACACAGCCAGCACTGTCAGTGGTCCCACCACACAGCTAGCACTGTCAGTGCTCCCCCACACAGCCAGCACTGTCTGTGCTCCCCCCCACACAGCCAGCACTGTCAGTGCTCCCACCACACAGCCAGCAAGGTCAGTTATCCCCCACACAGCCAGCACTGTCAGTGCTCCCTCACACAGCCAGCACTGTCAGTGCTCCCCCCACACAGCCAGCACTGTCAGTGCTCCACCACAGAGCCAGCACTGTCAGTGCTCCCCCCAAACAGCCAGCACTGTCAGTGCTCCCCCACACAGCCAGCACTGTCAGTGCTCCCCCCACACAGCCAGCACTGTCAGTGCTCCACCACAGAGCCAGCACTGTCAGTGCTCCCCCAAACAGCCAGCACTGTCAGTGTTCCCACCACACAGTCAGCATTGTCAGTGCTCCTCCCACACAGCCAGCACTGTCAGTGCTCCCCCACACAGCCAGCACTGTCAGTGCTCCCACCACACAGCCAGCACTGTCAGTGCTCCCCCCACACAGCCAGCACTGTCAGTGCTCCCCCACACAGCCAGCACTGTCAGAGCTCCCCACATACAGCCAGCACTGTCAGTGCTCTCCCCACACAGCCAGCACTGTCAGTGCTCCCCCCAGAGCCAGCATTGTCAGTGCTCCCACCACACAGCCAGCAGTGTCAGTGCTCCCCCACACAGCCAGCACTGTCAGTGCTCCCACCACACAGCCAGCACTGCCAGTGCTCCCACAACACAGCCAGCACTGTAAGTGCTCCCCCCAGACAGCCAACACTGTCAGTGCTCCCCCACACAGCCAGCACTGTCAGTGCTCCCCCACACAGCCAGCACTGTCAGTGCTCCCCACACACAGCCAGCACTGTCAGTGCTCCCCTCACACAGCCAGCACTGTCAGTGCTCCCCACACAGCCGGCACCGTCAGTGCACCCCCCACACAGCCAGCACTGTCAGTGCTCCCCCACACAGCCAGAACTGTCAGTGATCGCCCCACACAGCCAGCACTGTCAGTGCTCCAACCACACAGCCAGCACTGCCATTGCCCCCCCCCCCCCCACACACACACAGCCAGTACTGTCAGGACTCCCTCCACACAGCCAGCACTGTCAGTGCTCCCCCCAATCTGCTCGCACTGCCAGTGCTGCCCACACAGCCAGCACTGTCAGTGCACCCCCACACAGCCAGCACTGTCAGTGCTCCCACCAGACAGCCAGCACTGTCAGTGCTCCCACCAGACAGCCAGCACTGTCAGTGCTCTCCCCACACTGCCAGCACTGTCAGTGCTCCCCCCAGACAGCCAGCACTGTCAGTGCTCCCCTCACACAGCCAGCACTGTCAGTTCTCCCACACATAGCCAGCACTGTCTGTGCTCCCACCACACAGCCAGCACTGTCAGTGCCCACCACACAGCCAGCACTGTCAGTGCTCCCCCTCAACAGCCAGCACTGTCAGTGCTCCCACCACACAGCCAGCACTGTCAGTGCTCCATCCACACAGCCAACACTGTCAGTGCTCCCCCCACACAGCCAGCACTGTCAGTGCTCCCCCCACACAACCAGAACTGTCAGTGCTCCCCCACACAGCCAGCAGTGTCAGTGCTACCCCTCACATAGCCAGCACTGTCAGAGCTCCCCCCACACAACCAGCACTGTCAGTGCTCCCCCACACAGCCAGCAGTGTCAGTGCTACCCCTCACACAGCCAGCACAGTCAGTGCTCCCACCACACAGCCAGCACTATCAGTGCTCTCCCCACACTGCCAGCATTGTCAGTGCTCCCCTCACACAGCCAGCACTGTCAGTTCTCCCCCACATAGCCAGCATTGTCAGTGCTCCCACCACACAGCCAGCACTGCCAGTGCTCCCCCACACAGCCAGCACTGTCAGTGCTCCCACCACAGAGCCAGCAGTGTCAGTGCTACCCCTCACATAGCCAGCACTGCCAGTGCTCCCACCACACAGCCAGCATTGTCAGTGCTCCCACCACACTGCCAGCACTGTCAGTGCTCCCCCACACAGCCAGCACTGTCAGTGCTCCCCCACACAACCAGCACTGTCAGTGCTCCCCCGCACAGCCAGCAGTGTCAGTGCTACCCCTCACAAAGCCAGCACTGTCAGTGCTCCCCCCACACAGCCAGCACTGTCAGTGCTCCCCCCACACAGCCAGCACTGTCAATGGTCCCCACACACAGCCAGCACTGTCAGTGCTCCTCCCACACAGCCAGCACTGCCAGTGCTCCCCCACTCAGCCAGCACTGTCAGTGCTCCCACCACACAGTCAGCACTGTCAGTACTCCCCCCACACAGCCAGCACTGTCAGAGCGCCCCCCACACAGCCAGCACTGTCAGTGCCAACCCACACAGCCAGCACTGTCAGTGTTCCCCCCACACAGCCAGCACTGTCAGTGGTCCCACCACACAGCCAGCAATGTCAGTGCTCCCCCACACAGCCAGCACTGTCAGTGCTCCCACCACACAGCCAGCAAGGTCAGTGCTCCCCCCGCACAGCCAGCAGTGTCAGTGCTCCCACCACACAACCAGCACTGTCAGTGCTCCACCACACATCCAGCACTGTCAGAGCTCCCCCCACACAGCCAGCACTCTCAGTGGTCCCCCCACGCAGCCAGCACTGTCAGTGGTCCCCCACACAGCCTGCACTGTCAGTGCTCCCCCCACACAGCTAGCACTGTCAGTGCTCCCCCACACAGCCAGCACTGTCAGAGCTCCCCACATACAGCCAGCACTGTCAGTGCTCTCCCCACACAGTCAGCACTGTCAGTGCTCCCCCCAGAGCCAGCATTTTCAGTGCTCCTCCCACACAGCCAGCACAGTCAGTGCTCCCCCCACACAGCCAGCACTGTCACTGCTCCCACCACACAGCCAACAGTGTCAGTGCTCCCCCCACACAGCCAGCACTGTCAGTGCTCTCCCCTCACAACCAGCACTGTCAGTGCTCCCCCACACAGCCAGCAGTGTCAGTGCTACCCCTCACACAGCCAGCACAGTCAGTGTTCCCACCACACAGCCAGCACTATCAGTGCTCTCCCCACACTGCCAGCATTGTCAGTGCTCCCCTCACACAGCCAGCACTGTCAGTTCTCCCCCACATAGCCAGCATTGTCAGTGCTCCCAGCACACAGCCAGCACTGCCAGTGCTCCCCACACAGCCAGCACTGTCAGTGCTCCCACCACACAGCCAGCACTGTCAGTGCTCCACCCACACAGCCAACACTGTCAGTGCGCCCCCCCCCCCCACAGCCAGCACTGTCAGTGCTCCCCACACAACCAGCACTGTCAGTGCTCCCACCCCACAGCCAGCACTGTCAGTGCTCCCCCCACACAGCCAGCACTGTTAGTGCTCCCCAGACACAGCCAGCACTGTCAGAGCTCCCCCCACACAGCCAGCACTATCAGTGGTCCCCCCACACAGCCAGCACTGTCAGTGGTCCCCCCACATAGCAAGCACTGTCAGTGCTCCCCCACATAGCAGCACTGTCAGTGCTCTCCCCACACAGCCAGCACTGTCAGTGCTCCCCCCACACAGCCAGCACTGCCAGTGCTCCCCCACCCAGCCAGCACTGTCAGTGCTCCCACCACACAGCCAGCACTGTCAGTGCTCCCCCCACACAGCCAGCACTGTCAGTGCTCCCACCACACAGCCAGCACTGTCAGTGCTCCCCCACACAGCCAGCACTGTCATTCCTCCCGCCAGACAGCCAGCACTGTCAGTGCTCCACCCACACAGCCAACACTGTCAGTGGTCCCACCACACAGCCATCACGGTCAGTGCTCCCCCACACAGCCAGCACTGTCTGTGCTCCCCCCCACACAGCCAGCACTGTCAGTGATCCCACCACACAGCCAGCAAGGTCAGTGCTCCCCCACACAGCCAGCACTGTCAGTGCTCCCTCACACAGCCAGCACTGTCAGTGCTCCCACCACAGAGACTGCACCGTCAGTGTTCCCACCACACAGCCAGCATTGTCAGAGCTCCTCCCACACAGCCAGCACTGTCAGTGCTCCCCCACACAGCCAGCACTGTCAGTGCTGCCACCACACAGCCAGCACTGTCAGTGCTCCCCCCACACAGCCAGCACTGTCAGTGCTACCCCACACAGCCAGCACTGTCAGAGCTCCCCACATACAGCCAGCACTGTCAGTGCTCTCCCCACACAGCCAGCACTGTCAGTCTCCCCCCACAGCCAGCACTGTCAGTGCTCCCACCACACAGCCAGCACTGTCAGTGCTCCCACAACACAGCCAGCACTGTAAGTGCTCCCCCCAGACAGCCAACACTGTCAGTGCTCCCCCACACAGCCAGCACTGTCACTGCTCCCCCACACAGCCACCACTGTCAGTGCTCCCCACACACAGCCAGCACTGTCAGTGCTCCCCTCACACAGCCAGCACTGTCAGTGCTCCCCACACAGCCAGCACTGTCAGTGCACACCCCACTCAGCCAGCACAGTCAGTGCTCCCCCCACACAGCCAGCACTGTCACTGCTCCCACCACACAGCCAACAGTGTCAGTGCTCCCCCCACACAGCCAGCACTGTCAGTGCTCTCCCCTCACAACCAGCACTGTCAGTGCTCCCCCACACAGCCAGCAGTGTCAGTGCTACCCCTCACACAGCCAGCACAGTCAGTGTTCCCACCACACAGCCAGCACTATCAGTGCTCTCCCCACACTGCCAGCATTGTCAGTGCTCCCCTCACACAGCCAGCACTGTCAGTTCTCCCCCACATAGCCAGCATTGTCAGTGCTCCCAGCACACAGCCAGCACTGCCAGTGCTCCCCACACAGCCAGCACTGTCAGTGCTCCCACCACACAGCCAGCACTGTCAGTGCTCCACCCACACAGCCAACACTGTCAGTGCGCCCCCCCCCCCCCACAGCCAGCACTGTCAGTGCTCCCCACACAACCAGCACTGTCAGTGCTCCCACCCCACAGCCAGCACTGTCAGTGCTCCCCCCACACAGCCAGCACTGTTAGTGCTCCCCAGACACAGCCAGCACTGTCAGAGCTCCCCCCACACAGCCAGCACTATCAGTGGTCCCCCCACACAGCCAGCACTGTCAGTGGTCCCCCCACATAGCAAGCACTGTCAGTGCTCCCCCACATAGCAGCACTGTCAGTGCTCTCCCCACACAGCCAGCACTGTCAGTGCTCCCCCCACACAGCCAGCACTGCCAGTGCTCCCCCACCCAGCCAGCACTGTCAGTGCTCCCACCACACAGCCAGCACTGTCAGTGCTCCCCCCACACAGCCAGCACTGTCAGTGCTCCCACCACACAGCCAGCACTGTCAGTGCTCCCCCACACAGCCAGCACTGTCATTCCTCCCGCCAGACAGCCAGCACTGTCAGTGCTCCACCCACACAGCCAACACTGTCAGTGGTCCCACCACACAGCCATCACGGTCAGTGCTCCCCCACACAGCCAGCACTGTCTGTGCTCCCCCCCACACAGCCAGCACTGTCAGTGATCCCACCACACAGCCAGCAAGGTCAGTGCTCCCCCACACAGCCAGCACTGTCAGTGCTCCCTCACACAGCCAGCACTGTCAGTGCTCCCACCACAGAGACTGCACCGTCAGTGTTCCCACCACACAGCCAGCATTGTCAGAGCTCCTCCCACACAGCCAGCACTGTCAGTGCTCCCCCACACAGCCAGCACTGTCAGTGCTGCCACCACACAGCCAGCACTGTCAGTGCTCCCCCCACACAGCCAGCACTGTCAGTGCTACCCCACACAGCCAGCACTGTCAGAGCTCCCCACAGACAGCCAGCACTGTCAGTGCTCTCCCCACACAGCCAGCACTGTCAGTCTCCCCCCACAGCCAGCACTGTCAGTGCTCCCACCACACAGCCAGCACTGTCAGTGCTCCCACAACACAGCCAGCACTGTAAGTGCTCCCCCCAGACAGCCAACACTGTCAGTGCTCCCCCACACAGCCAGCACTGTCACTGCTCCCCCACACAGCCACCACTGTCAGTGCTCCCCACACACAGCCAGCACTGTCAGTGCTCCCCTCACACAGCCAGCACTGTCAGTGCTCCCCACACAGCCAGCACTGTCAGTGCACACCCCACTCAGCCAGCACAGTCAGTGCTCCCCCCACACAGCCAGAACTGTCAGTGATCGCCCCACACAGCCAGCACTGTCAGTGCTCCAACCACACAGCCAGCACTGCCATTGCCCCCCCCCACACACACACACAGCCAGCACTGTCAGGACTCCCTCCACACAGCCAGCAAGGTCAGTGCTCCCCCCACACAGCCAGCACTGTCAGTGCTCCCTCACACAGCCAGCACTTCCAGTGCTCCCCCCACACAGCCAGCACTGTCAGTGCTCCCACCACACTGCCAGCACTGTCAGTGCTCCTCCCGCACAGCCAGCACTGTCAGTGCTCCCCCACACAGCTAGCACTGTCAGTGCTCCCACCACACAGCCAGCACTCGCAGTGCTCCCACCACACAGCCAGCACTGTCAGTGTTCCTCCCGCACACCAGCACTGTCAGTGCTCCCCCCAATCAGCCAGCACTGTCAGTGCTCCCACCACACAGCCAGCACTGTCAGTGCTCCCCCACACACCCAGCACTCTCAGTGCTCCCACCACACAGCCAGCACTGTCAGTGTTCCTCCCGCACAGCCAGCACTGTCAGTGCTCCCCCCACACAGCCAGCACTGTCAGTGCTCCCACACACATAGCCAGCACTCTCAGTGCTCCCACCACACAGCCAGCACTGTCAGTGCTCCCACCACACAGCCAGCACTGTCAGTGCTCCCCCACACAACCAGCACTGTCAGTGCTCCCCCGCACAGCCAGCAGTGTCAGTGCTACCCCTCACAAAGCTAGCACTGTCAGTGCTCCCCCCACACAGCCAGCACTGTCAGTGCTCCCCCACACAGCCAGCACTATCAGTGCTCCCCCCACACAGCCAGCACTGTCAGTGGTCCCCCCGCACAGCCAGCACTGTCAATGGTCCCCACACACAGCCAGCACTGTCTGTGCTCCTCCCACACAGCCAGCACTGCCAGTGCTACCCCACTCAGCCAGCACTGTCGGTGCTCCCACCACACAGCCAGCACTGTCAGTGCTCAAACCACACAGCCAGCACTGTCAGTGCTCCCATCACGCAGCCAGCACTGTCAGTGCTCCCACCACACAGTCAGCACTGTCAGTACTCCCCCCACACAGCCAGCACTGTCAGAGCGCCCCCCCACACAGCCAGCACTGTCAGTGCCAACCCACACAGCCAGCACTGTCAGTGTTCCACCCACACAGCCAGCACTGTCAGTGGTCCCACCACACAGCCAGCAATGTCAGTGCTCCCCCACACAGCCAGCACTGTCAGTGCTCTCACCACACAGCCAGCACTGTCAGTGCTCCCCCCGCACAGCCAGCACTGTCAGTGCTCCCACCACACAACCAGCACTGTCAGTGCTCCACCACACATCCAGCACTGTCAGAGCTCCCCCCACACAGCCATCACTATCAGTGGTCCCCCCACACAGCCAGCACTGTCAGTGGTCCCCCCACACAGCCTGCACTGTCAGTGCTCCCCCCACACAGCCAGCACTGTCAGTGCTCCCCCACACAGCCAGCACTGTCAGAGCTCCCCACATACAGCCAGCACTGTCAGTGCTCTCCCCACACAGCCAGCACTGTCAGTGCTCCCCCCAGAGCCAACATTTTCAGTGCTCCTCCCATACAGCCAGCACTGTCAGTGCTCCCCCCACACAGCCAGCACTGTCAGTGCTCCCACCACACAGCCAACAGTGTCAGTGCTCCCCCCACACAGCCAGCACTGTCAGTGCTCTCCCCTCACAACCAGCACTGTCAGTGCTCCCCCACACAGCCAGCACTGTCAGTTCTCCCCCACATAGCCAGCATTGTCAGTGCTCCCAGCACACAGCCAGCACTGCCAGTGCTCCCCACACAGCCAGCACTGTCAGTGCTCCCACCACACAGCCAGCACTGTCAGTGCTCCACCCACACAGCCAACACTGTCAGTGCGCCCCCCCCCCCCACAGCCAGCACTGTCAGTGCTCCCCACACAACCAGCACTGTCAGTGCTCCCACCCCACAGCCAGCACTGTCAGTGCTCCCCCCACACAGCCAGCACTGTTAGTGCTCCCCAGACACAGCCAGCACTGTCAGAGCTCCCCCCGCACAGCCAGCACTATCAGTGGTCCCCCCACACAGCCAGCACTGTCAGTGGTCCCCCCACACAGCAAGCACTGTCAGTGCTCCCCCACATAGCAGCACTGTCAGTGCTCTCCCCACACAGCCAGCACTGTCAGTGCTCCCCCCACACAGCCAGCACTGCCAGTGCTCCCCCACACAGCCAGCACTGTCAGTGCTCCCACCACACAGCCAGCACTGTCAGTGCTCCCCCCACACACGCAGCACTGTCAGTGCTCCCACCACACAGCCAGCACTGTCAGTGCTCCCCCACACAGCCAGCACTGTCATTCCTCCCGCCAGACAGCCAGCACTGTCAGTGCTCCACCCACACAGCCAACACTGTCAGTGGTCCCACCACACAGCCATCACGGTCAGTGCTCCCCCACACAGCCAGCACTGTCTGTGCTCCCCCCCACACAGCCAGCACTGTCAGTGCTCCCACCACACAGCCAGCAAGGTCAGTGCTCCCCCACACAGCCAGCACTGTCATTGCTCCCTCACACAGCCAGCACTGTCAGTGCTCCCACCACAGAGACTGCACCGTCAGTGTTCCCACCACACAGCCAGCATTGTCAGAGCTCCTCCCACACAGCCAGCACTGTCAGTGCTCCCTCACACAGCCAGCACTGTCAGTGCTCCCACCACAGAGACTGCACCGTCAGTGTTCCCACCACACAGCCAGCATTGTCAGAGCTCCTCCCACACAGCCAGCACTGTCAGTGCTCCCCACACAGCCAGCACTGTCAGTGCTCCCACCACACAGCCAGCACTGGCAGTGCTCCCCCCACACAGCCAGCACTGTCAGTGCTCCGCCACACAGCCAGCACTGTCAGAGCTCCCCACATACAGCCAGCACTGTCAGTGCTCTCCCCACACAGCCAGCACTGTCAGTCCTCCCCCCAGAGCCAGCATTGTCAGTTCTCCCACCACACAGCCAGCAGTGTCAGTGCTCCCCCACACAGCCAGCACTGTCAGTGCTCCCACCACACAGCAATCACTGTCAGTGCTCCCACAACACAGCCAGCACTGTAAGTGCTCCCCCCAGACAGCCAACACTGTCAGTGCTCCCCCACACAGCCAGCACTGTCAGTGCTCCCCCACACAGCCACCACTGTCAGTGCTCCCCACACACAGCCAGCACTGTCAGTGCTCCCCCCAGAGCCAACATTTTCAGTGCTCCTCCCACACAGCCAGCACTGTCAGTGCTCCCCCACACAGCCAGCACTGTCAGTGCTCCCACCACACAGCCAACAGTGTCAGTGCTCCCCCCACACAGTCAGCACTGTCAGTGCTCTCCCCTCACAACCAGCACTGTCAGTGCTCCCCCACACAGCCAGCAGTGTCAGTGCTACCCCTCACACAGCCAGCACATTCAGTGCTCCCACCACACAGCCAGCACTATCAGTGCTCTCCCCACACTGCCAGCATTGTCAGTGCTCCCCTCACACAGCCAGCACTGTCAGTTCTCCCCCACATAGCCAGCATTGTCAGTGCTCCCACCACACAGCCAGCACTGCCAGTGCTCCCCCACACAGCCAGCACTGTCAGTGCTCCCATCACACAGCCAGCACTGTCAGTGCTCCACCCACACAGCCAACACTGTCAGTGCGTCCCCCCCCCCCACAGCCAGCACTGTCAGTGCTCCCCCACACAACCAGCACTGTCAGTGCTCCCACCCCACAGCCAGCACTGTCAGTGCTCCCCCACACACAGCCAGCACTGTTAGTGCTCCCCAGACACAGCCAGCACTGTCAGAGCTCCCCCCACACAGCCAGCACTATCAGTGGTCCCCCCACACAGCCAGCACTGTCAGTGGTCCCCCCACACAGCAAGCACTGTCAGTGCTCCCCCACATAGCAGCACTGTCAGTGCTCTCCCCACACAGCCAGCACTGTCAGTGTTCCCCCCACACAGCCAGCACTGCCAGTGCTCCCCCACACAGCCAGCACTGTCAGTGCTCCCACCACACAGCCAGCACTGTCAGTGCTCCCCCCACACAGCCAGCACTGTCAGTGCTCCCACCACACAGCCAGCACTGTCAGTGCTCCCCCACACAGCCAGCACTGTCATTCCTCCCGCCAGACAGCCAGCACTGTCAGTGCTCCACCCACACAGCCAACACTGTCAGTGGTCCCACCACACAGCCATCACGGTCAGTGCTCCCCACACAGCCAGCACTGTCAGCGCTCCCCCACACAGCCAGCACTGTCAGTGCCAACCCATACAGCCAGCACTGTCAGTGCTCCCACCACACAGCCAGCACTGTCAGTGCTCCCCCCACACAATCAGCACTGTCAGTGCTCCCCCCACACAGCCAGCACTGTCAGTGCTCCCACCACACAGCCAGGACTGTCAGTGCTCCCACCACACAGCCAGCACTGTCAGAGCTCCCCCCACACAGCCAGGACTGTCAGTGCTCCCACCACACAGCCAGCACTGTCAGTGCTCCCACCACACAGCCAGGACTGTCAGTGCTCCCACCACACAGCCAGCACTGTCAGAGCTCCCCCCACACAGCCAGCACTGTCAGTGCTCCCCCACACAGCCAGCACTGTCAGTGCTCCCCACACAGCCAGCACTGTCAGTGCTCCCCCACACAGCCAGCACTGTCAGCGCTCCCACCACACAGCAAGCACTGTCAGTGCTCCCCCACACAGCCAGCACTGTCAGTGCTCCGCACACAGCCAGCACTGTCAGTGCTCCCACCACACAGACAGCACTGTCAGTGCTCCCCCCACACAGCCAGCAAGGTCAGTGCTCCCCCCACACAGCCAGCACTGTCAGTGCTCCCTCACACAGCCAGCACTTCCAGTGCTCCCCCCACACAGCCAGCACTGTCAGTGCTCCCACCACACAGCCAGCACTGTCAGTGCTTCTCCCGCACAGCCAGCACTGTCAGTGCTCCCCCACACAGCCAGCACTGTCAGTGCGCCCCCCACACAGCCAGCACTGTCAGTGCTCCCCCCACACAACCAGAACTGTCAGTGCTCCCCCACACAGCCAGCAGAGTAAGTGCTATCCCTCACATAGCCAGCACTGCCAGTGATCCCACCACACAGCCAGCATTGTCAGTGCTCCCACCACACTGCCAGCATTGTCAGTGCTCCCCCACACAGCCAGCACTGTCAGTGCTCCCCCACACAGCCAGCACTGTCAGTGCTCCACCCACACAGCCAACACTGTCAGTGCTCCCCCACACAACCAGCACTGTCAGTGCTCCCCCGCACAGCCAGCAGTGTCAGTGCTACCCCTCACAAAGCCAGCACTGTCAGTGCTCCCCCCCACACAGCCAGCACTGTCAGTGCTCCCCCCACACAGCCAGCACTGTCAGAGCTCCCCCCACACAGCCAGCACTATCAGTGCTCCCTCCACACATCCAGCACTGTCAGTGGTCCCCCCACACAGCCAGCACTGCCAGTGCTCCCCCACCCAGCCAGCACTGTCAGTGCTCCCACCACACAGCCAGCACTGTCAGTGCTCCCACAACACAGCCAGCACTGTCAGTACTCCCCCCACACAGCCAGCACTGTCAGAGCGCCCCCCACACAGCCAGCACTGTCAGTGCCAACCCACCCAGCCAGCACTGTCAGTGCTCCCACCACACAGCCAGCACTGTCAGTGCTCCCACAACACAGCCAGCACTGTCAGTGCTCCCCCCACACAGCCAGCCCTGTCAGTGCTCCCCACACAGCCAAAACTGTCAGTGCTCCCACCACAAAGCCAGCAAGGTCAGTGCTCCCACCACACAGCCAGCACTGTCAGTGCTCCCCCACACAGCCAGCACTGTCAGTGCTCCCCCACACAGCCAGCACTAACAGTGCTCCCACCACACTGCCAGCACTGTCAGTGCTCCCACCAGACAGCCAGCACTGTCAGTGCTCACCCCACACAGCCAGCACTGTCACTGCTCCCCCCGCACAGCCAGCACTGTCAGTGCTCCCACCACACAGCCAGCACTGTCAGTGCTCCCCCGCACAGACAGCACTGTCAGTGCTCCCACCACACAGCCAGCACTGTCAGTGCTCCCACCACACAGCCAGCACTGTCAGTGCTCCCCCCGCACAGCCAGCACTGTCAGTGCTCCCACCACACAGCCAGCACTGTCAGTGCTCCCCCCGCACAGCCAGCACTGTCAGTGATCCCACCACACAGCCAGCAAAGTCAGTGTTCCCCCACACAGATTGCACCGACAGTGCTCCCCCACAGCCAATACTGTCAGTGCTCCAACCTCACATCCAGCACTGTCAGTGCTCCCCCACACAGCTAGCACTGTCAGTGCTCCCCCCACACAGCCAGCACTGTCAGTGCTCCCCCCACACAGCAAGCACTGTCAGTGCTCCCACCACACAGCTAGCACTGTCAGTTCTCCCCCACACAGCCAGCACTGTCAGTGCTCCCCACACAGCCAACAGTGTCAGTGCTCCCCCCACACAGCCAGCACTGCCAATGCTCCCCCCACACCACCAGCACTGTCAGTGCTCCCACACACAGCCAGCAGTGTCAGTGCTATCCCTCACACAGCCAGCACTGTCAGTGCTCCCACCACACAGCCAGCACTATCAGTGCTCTCCCCACACTGGCCGCATGTCAGTGCTCCCCCCACACAGCCAGCACTGTCAGAGCACCCCCCACACTGGCAGCACTGTCAGTGCTCCCACCACACAGCCAGCACTATCAGTGCTCCCCCACACAGCCAGCACTGTCAGTGCTCCCCCACACAGCCAGCACTGTCAGTGCTCACCCACACAGCCAGCACTATAAGTGCTCCCACCACACAGCCAGCACTGACAGTGCTCCCACCACACAGCCAGCACTGTCAGTGCTCACCCCACACAGCCAGCACTGTCAGTGCTCTCCCCACACAGCCAGCACTGTCAGTGCTCCCACCACACAGTCAGCACTGTCAGTGCTCCCCCCACACAGCCAGCACTGTCAGTGGTCCCCCCACACAGCCAGCACTTCCAGTGCTCCCCCACCCAGCCAGCACTGTCAGTGCTCCCACCACACAGCCAGCACTGTCAGTGCTCCCACAACACAGCCAGCACTGTCAGTGCTCCCACCACGCAGCCAGCACTGTCAGTGCTCCCACCACACAGTCAGCACTGTCAGTACTCCCCCCACACAGCCAGTACTGTCAGAGCGCCCCCCACACAGCCAGCACTGTCAGTGCCAACCCACACAGCCAGCACTGTCAGTGTTCCCCCCACACAGCCAGCACTGTCAGTGGTCCCACCACACAGCCAGCAATGTCAGTGCTCTCCCACACAGCCAGCACTGTCAGTGCTCCCACCACACAGCCAGCACTGTCAGTGCACCACCACACATCCAGCACTGTCAGTGCTCCCCACCACACAGCCAGCACTGTCAGTGCTCCCCCCACACAGCCAGCCCTGTCAGTGCTCCCCACACAGCCAAAACTGTCAGTGCTTCCACCACACAGCCAGCAAGGTCAGTGCTCCCACCACACAGCCAGCACTGTCAGTGCTCCCCCACACAGCCAGCACTGTCAGTGCTCCCCCACACAGCCAGCACTAACAGTGCTCCCACCACACAGCCAGCACTGTCAGTGCTCCCACCAGACAGCCAGCACTGTCAGTGCTCCCCCACACAGCCAGCACTGTCACTGCTCCCCCCGCACAGCCAGCACTGTCAGTACTCCCACCACACAGCCAGCACTGTCAGTGCTCCCCCCGCACAGACAGCACTGTCAGTGCTCCCACCACACAGCCAGCACTGTCAGTGCTCCCACCACACAGCCAGCACTGTCAGTGCTCCCCCCGCACAGCCAGCCCTGTCAGTGCTCCCACCACACAGCCAGCACTGTCAGTGCTCCCCCCGCACAGCCAGCACTGTCAGTGATCCCACCACACAGCCAGCAAAGTCAGTGCTCCCCCACACAGACTGCACCGACAGTGCTCCCCCCACAGCCAGCACTGTCAGTGCTCCCCACACAGCCAGCACTATAAGTGCTCCCACCACACAGCCAGCACTGACAGTGCTCCCACCACACAGCCAGCACTGTCAGTGCTCACCCCACACAGCCAGCACTGTCAGTGCTCTCCCCACACAGCCAGCACTGTCAGTGCTCCCACCACACAGTCAGCACTGTCAGTGCTCCCCCCACACAGCCAGCACTGTCAGTGCTCTCCCCACACAGCCAGCACTGTCAGTGCTCCCACCACACAGCCAGCACTGTCAGTGCTCCCACAACACAGCCAGCAGTGTCAGTTCTACCCCTCACACAGCCAGCACTGTCAGTGCTCCCACCACACAGCCAGCCCTATCAGTGCTCTCCCCACACTGCCAGCACTGTCAGTGCTCCCCACACACAGTCAGCACTGTCAGTGCTCCCCCCACACAGCCAGCACGGTCAGTGCTCCCACCACACAGCCAGCACTGTCAGTTCTCCCACCACAAAGCCAGCACTGTCAGTGCTCATACCACAGAGCCAGCACTGTCAGTGCCCCCCCTCACATAGCCAGCACTGTCAGTGCTCCCCGACACAGCCAGCACTGTCAGTGCTCCCCCATACAGCCAGAACTGTCAGTGCTCCCACCACACAGCCAGCCGTGTCAGTGCTCCCTCCACACACCCAGCACTGTCAGTGCTCCTACAGCACAGCCAGCAATGTCAGTGCTCCCACCACACAGCCAGCACTGTCAGTGCTCCCCCACACAGACAGCACTGTCAGTGCTCCTCGACACAGCCAGCACTGTCAGTGCTCCCCCACACAGCCAGCACTGTCAATGCTCCCCCACACAGCCAGCACTGCCAGTGCTCCCACCACACAGCCAGCACTGTCAGTGCTCCCCCCACACAGCCAGCACTGTCAGTGCTCCCCCCACACAGCCAGCACTGTCAGTGCACCCCCCGCAGAGCCAGCACTGTCAGTACTCCCACCATACAGCCAGCACTGTCAGTGCTCCCACCACACAGCCAGCACTGTAAGTGCTCCCACCACACAGCCAGCACCGTCAATGGTCCAACTACACAGCCAGCACTGTCAGTGCTCCCCCACAAAGCAGCACTGTCAGTGCTCTCCCCACACAGCCAGCACTGTCAGTGCTCCCCCACACAGCCAGCACTGCCAGTGCTCCCCCACACAGCCAGCACTGTCAGTGCTCCCACCACACAGCCAGCACAGTCGGTGCTCCCACCACACAGCCAGCACTGTCAGTGCTCCTCCACACAGCCAGCACTGTCAGTGCTCCCCCACACAGCCAGCACTGTCAGTGCTCCACACACAGCCAGCACTGCCAGTGCACCCACCACACAGCCAGCACTGTCAGTGCTCCCCCCACACAGCCAGCACTGTCAGTGCTCCCCCACACAGCCAGCACTGTCAGTGCACCCCCCGCAGAGCCAGCACTGTCAGCGCTCCCACCACACAGCCAGCACTGTCAGTGCTCCCACCACACAGCCAGCACTGTCAGTGCTCCCACCACAGAGCCAGCACCGTCAGTGCTCCCACCAGACAGCCAGCACGGTCAGTGCTCCCCCACATAGCAGCACTGTCAGTGCACTCCCCACACATTCCAGCACTGTCAGTTCTCCCCCACACAGCCAGCACTGCCAGTGCTCCCACCACACAGCCAGCACCGTCAGTGCTCCCACCACACAGCCAGCACTGTCAGTGCTAACCCACATAGCAGCACTGTCAGTGCTCTCCCCACACAGCCAGCACTTTCGGTGCTCCCCCACACAGCGAGCACTGCCAGTGCTCCCCCACACAGCCAGCACTGTCAGTGCTCCCACCACACAGCCAGCACAGTCAGTGCTCCCACCACACAGCCAGCACTGTCAGTGCTCCACCACACAGACAGCACTGTCAGTGCTCCCCCACACAGCCAGCACTGTCAGTGCCAACCCATACAGCTAGCACTGTCAGTGCTTCCACCACACAGCCAGCACTGTCATTTCTCCCACCACACAGCCAGCACTGTCAGTGCTCCCCCACACAGCCAGCACTGTCAGTGCTCCCACCACACAGCCAGCACTGTCAGTGCTCCCCCACACAGACAGCACTGTCAGTGCTCCCCCCACACAGCCAGCACTGTCAGTGCTCTCACCACAGAGCCAGCACTGTCAGTGCTCCCCTCACGCAGCGAGCACTGCCAGTGCTCCCCCACACAGCCAGCACTGTCAGTGCTCCCACCACAGAACCAGCACTGTCAGTGCTCCCCCACACAGCCAGCACTGTCAGTCCTCCCCCACACAGCCAGCACTGTCAGTGCTCCCCTCACACAGCCAGCACTGTCAGTGCTCCCACCACACAGCCAACCGTGTCAGTGCTCCCACCACATAGCCAGCACTGTCAGTGCTCCCCCTCACAGCCAGCACTATCAGTGCTCCCCCCATACAGCCAGCACTGTCAGTGCACCCCCCACACAGCCAGCACTGTCAGTGCTCTCACCACAGAGCCAGCACTGTCAGTGCTCCCCTCACGCAGCCAGCACTGCCAGTGCTCCCCACACAGCCAGCACTGTCAGTGCTCCCACCACAGAACGAGCACCGTCAGTGCTCCCCCACACAGCCAGCACTGTCAGTCCTCCCCCACACAGCCAGCACTGTCAGTGCTCCCCTCACACAGCCAGCACTGTCAGTGCTCCCACCACACAGCCAACCGTGTCAGTGCTCCCACCACACAGACAGCACTGTCAGTGCTCCCCCTCACAGCCAGCACTATCAGTGCTCCCCCCACACAGCCAGCACTGTCAGTGCACCCCGCACACAGCCAGCACTGTCAGTGCGACCCCCAAACAGCCAGCACTATCAGTGCTCTCTCTCACAGCCAGCACTGTCAGTGCTCCCCCATACAGCCAGCACTGTCAGTGCTCCCACCACACAGCCAGCACTGTCAGTGCTCCCACCACACAGCCAGCACTGTCCGTGCTCCCCCACACAGCCAGCATTGTCAGTGCTCCCCCACACAGCCAGCACTGTCAGTGCACACCCAGCACAGCCAGTAGTGTCAGTGCTCCCCCACACAGCCAGCACTGTCAGTGCTCACCCACACAGCCAGCACTGTCAGTGCTCACACCACACAGCCAGCACTGTCAGTGCTCCCACAACACAGCCAGCACTGTCAGTGCCCCCCCCCCCCCCCACATAGCCAGCACTGTCAGTGCTCCCCCGACACAGCAAGCACTGTCAGTGCCCCCCCCTCACATAAGCCAGCATTGTCAGTGCTCCTCCCACACAGCCGGCACTGTCAGTGCTCCCCCATACAGCCAGCGCTGTCAGTGCTCCCACCACACAGCCAGCCGTGTCAGTGATCCCTCCACACACCCAGCACTGTCAGTGCTCCTACCGCACAGCCAGCACTGTCAGTGCTCCCACCACACAGCCAGCACTCTCAGTGCTCCACCACACAGGCAGCACTGTCAGTGCTCCTCCACACAGCCAGCACTGTCAGTGCTCCCCCACACAGCCAGCACTGTCAATGCTCCCCCACACAGCCAGCACTGCCAGTGCTCCCACCACACAGCCAGCACTGTCAGTGCTCCCCCCACACAGCCAGCACTGTCAGTGCTCCCCCCACACAGCCAGCACTGTCAGTGCACCCCCCGCAGAGCCAGCACTGTCAGTACTCCCACCATACAGCCAGCACTGTCAGTGCTCCCACCACACAGCCAGCACTGCCAGTGCTCCCACCACACAGCCAGCACCGTCAATGGTCCCACCACACAGCCAGCACTGTCAGTGCTCCCCCACATAGCAGCACTGTCAGTGCTCTCCCCACACAGCCAGCACTGTCAGTGCTCCCCCACACAGCCAGCACTGCCAGTGCTCCCCCACACAGTCAGCACTGTCAGTGCTCCCACCACACAGCCAGCACAGTCAGTGCTCCCACCACACAGCCAGCACTGTCAGTGCTCCTCCACACAGCCAGCACTGTCAGTGCTCCCCCACACAGCCAGCACTGTCAGTGCTCCCCCACACAGCCAGCACTGCCAGTGCTCCCACCACACAGCCAGCACTGTCAGTGCTCCCCCCACACAGCCAGCACTGTCAGTGCTCCCCCCACACAGCCAGCACTGTTAGTGCACCCCCCGCAGAGCCAGCACTGTCAGTACTCCCACCACACAGCCAGCACTGTCAGTGCTCCCACCACACAGCCAGCACTGTCAGTGCTCCCACCACAGAGCCAGCACCGTCAGTGCTCCCACCACACAGCCAGCACTGTCAGTGCTCTCCCACATAGCAGCACTGTCAGTGCACTCCCCACACATTCCAGCACTGTCAGTGCTCCCCCACACAGCCAGCACTGCCAGTGCTCCCACCACACAGCCAGCACTGTCAGTTCTCCCACCACAAAGCCAGCACTGTCAGTGCTCATACCACAGAGCCAGCACTGTCAGTGCCCCCCCTCACATAGCCAGCACTGTCAGTGCTCCCCGACACAGCCAGCACTGTCAGTGCTCCCCCATACAGCCAGCACTGTCAGTGCTCCCACCACACAGCCAGCCGTGTCAGTGCTCCCTCCACACACCCAGCACTGTCAGTGCTCCTACCGCACAGCCAGCACTGTCAGTGCTCCCACCACACAGCCAGCACTGTCAGTGCTCCCCCACACAGCCAGCACTGTCAGTGCTCCTCCACACAGCCAGCACTGTCAGTGCTCCCCCACACAGCCAGCACTGTCAATGCTCCCCCACACAGCCAGCACTGCCAGTGCTCCCACCACACAGCCAGCACTGTCAGTGCTCCCCCACACAGCCAGCACTGTCAGTGCTCCCCCCACACAGCCAGCACTGTCAGTGCACCCCCCGCAGAGCCAGCACTGTCAGTACTCCCACCATACAGCCAGCACTGTCAGTGCTCCCACCACACAGCCAGCACTGTCAGTGCTCCCACCACACAGCCAGCACCGTCAATGGTCCCACCACACAGCCAGCACTGTCAGTGCTCCCCCACATAGCAGCACTGTCAGTGCTCTCCCCACACAGCCAGCACTGTCAGTGCTCCCCCACACAGCCAGCACTGCCAGTGCTCCCCCACACAGGCAGCACTGTCAGTGCTCCCACCACACAGCCAGCACAGTCGGTGCTCCCACCACACAGCCAGCACTGTCAGTGCTCCTCCACACAGCCAGCACTGTCAGTGCTCCCCCACACAGCCAGCACTGTCAGTGCTCCCCACACAGCCAGCACTGCCAGTGCTCCCACCACACAGCCAGCACTGTCAGTGCTCCCCCACACAGCCAGCACTGTCAGTGCTCCCCCCACACAGCCAGCACTGTCAGTGCACCCCCCGCAGAGCCAGCACTGTCAGTACTCCCACCACACAGCCAGCACTGTCAGTGCTCCCACCACACAGCCAGCACTGTCAGTGCTCCCACCACAGAGCAAGCACCGTCAGTGCTCCCACCACACAGCCAGCACTGTCAGTGCTCCCCCACATAGCAGCACTGTCAGTGCACTCCCCACACATTCCAGCACTGTCAGTGCTCCCACCACACAGCTAGCACCGTCAGTGCTCCCACCACACTGCCAGCACTGTCAGTGCTCCCACCAGACAGCCAGCACTGTCAGTGCTCACCCCACACAGCCAGCACTGTCACTGCTCCCCCCGCACAGCCAGCACTGTCAGTGCTCCCACCACACAGCCAGCACTGTCAGTGCTCCCCCACATAGCAGCACTGTCAGTGCACTCCCCACACATTCCAGCACTGTCAGTGCTCCCCCACACAGCCAGCACTGCCAGTGCTCCCACCACACAGCCAGCACTGTCAGTTCTCCCACCACAAAGCCAGCACTGTCAGTGCTCATACCACAGAGCCAGCACTGTCAGTGCCCCCCCTCACATAGCCAGCACTGTCAGTGCTCCCCGACACAGCCAGCACTGTCAGTGCTCCCCCATACAGCCAGCACTGTCAGTGCTCCCACCACACAGCCAGCCGTGTCAGTGCTCCCTCCACACACCCAGCACTGTCAGTGCTCCTACCGCACAGCCAGCACTGTCAGTGCTCCCACCACACAGCCAGCACTGTCAGTGCTCCCCCACACAGCCAGCACTGTCAGTGCTCCTCCACACAGCCAGCACTGTCAGTGCTCCCCCACACAGCCAGCACTGTCAATGCTCCCCCACACAGCCAGCACTGCCAGTGCTCCCACCACACAGCCAGCACTGTCAGTGCTCCCCCACACAGCCAGCACTGTCAGTGCACCCCCCGCAGAGCCAGCACTGTCAGTACTCCCACCATACAGCCAGCACTGTCAGTGCTCCCACCACACAGCCAGCACTGTCAGTGCTCCCACCACACAGCCAGCACCGTCAATGGTCCCACCACACAGCCAGCACTGTCAGTGCTCCCCCACATAGCAGCACTGTCAGTGCTCTCCCCACACAGCCAGCACTGTCAGTGCTCCCCCACACAGCCAGCACTGCCAGTGCTCCCCCACACAGCCAGCACTGTCAGTGCTCCCACCACACAGCCAGCACAGTCGGTGCTCCCACCACACAGCCAGCACTGTCAGTGCTCCTCCACACAGCCAGCACTGTCAGTGCTCCCCCACACAGCCAGCACTGTCAGTGCTCCCACACAGCCAGCACTGCCAGTGCTCCCACCACACAGCCAGCACTGTCAGTGCTCCCCCCACACAGCCAGCACTGTCAGTGCTCCCCCCACACAGCCAGCACTGTCAGTGCACCCCCCGCAGAGCCAGCACTGTCAGTACTCCCACCACATAGCCAGCACTGTCAGTGCTCCCACCACACAGCCAGCACTGTCAGTGCTCCCACCACAGAGCAAGCACCGTCAGTGCTCCCACCACACAGCCAGCACTGTCAGTGCTCCCCCACATAGCAGCACTGTCAGTGCACTCCCCACACATTCCAGCACTGTCAGTTCTCCCCCACACAGCCAGCACTGCCAGTGCTCCCACCACACAGCTAGCACCGTCAGTGCTCCCACCACACAGCCAGCACTGTCAGTGCTAACCCACATAGCAGCACTGTCAGTGCTCTCCCCACACAGCCAGCACTTTCGGTGCTCCCTCACACAGCGAGCACTGCCAGTGCTCCCCCACACAGCCAGCACTGTCAGTGCTCCCTCCGCACAGCCAGCACAGTCAGTGCTCCCACCACACAGCCAGCACTGTCAGTGCTCCACCACACAGACAGCACTGTCAGTGCTCCCCCACACAGCCAGCACTGTCAGTGCCAACCCATACAGCTAGCACTGTCAGTGCTCCCACCACACAGCCAGCACTGTCATTTCTCCCACCACACAGCCAGCACTGTCAGTGCTCCCCCACACAGCCAGCACTGTCAGTGCTCCCACCACACAGCCAGCACTGTCAGTGCTCCCCCACACAGACAGCACTGTCAGTGCTCCCCCCACACAGCCAGCACTGTCAGTGCTCTCACCACAGAGCCAGCACTGTCAGTGCTCCCCTCACGCAGCCAGCACTGCCAGTGCTCCCCCACACAGCCAGCACTGTCAGTGCTCCCACCACAGAACCAGCACTGTCAGTGCTCCCCCACACATCCAGCACTGTCAGTCCTCCCCCACACAGCCAGCACTGTCAGTGCTCCCCTCACACAGCCAGCACTGTCAGTGCTCCCACCACACAGCCAACCGTGTCAGTGCTCCCACAACACAGCCAGCACTGTCAGTGCTCCCCCACACAGCCAGCACTGCCAGTGCTCCCACCACACAGCCAGCACTGTCAGTGCTCCCCCCACACAGCCAGCACTGTCAGTGCTCCCCCCACACAGCCAGCACTGTCAGTGCACCCCCCGCAGAGCCAGCACTGTCAGTACTCCCACCACACAGCCAGCACTGTCAGTGCTCCCACCACACAGCCAGCACTGTCAGTGCTCCCACCACAGAGCCAGCACCGTCAGTGCTCCCACCACACAGCCAGCACTGTCAGTGCTCCCCACATAGCAGCACTGTCAGTGCACTCCCCACACATTCCAGCACAGTCAGTGCTCCCCCACACAGCCAGCACTGTCAGTGCTCCCCACACAGCCAGCACTGTCAGTGCTCATACCACAGAGCCAGCACTGTCAGTGCCCCCCCTCACATAGCCAGCACTGTCAGTGCTCCCCGACACAGCCAGCACTGTCAGTGCTCCCCCATACAGCCAGCACTGTCAGTGCTCCCACCACACAGCCAGCCGTGTCAGTGCTCCCTCCACACACCCAGCACTGTCAGTGCTCCTACCGCACAGCCAGCACTGTCAGTGCTCCCACCACACAGCCAGCACTGTCAGTGCTCCCCCACACAGCCAGCACTGTCAGTGCTCCTCCACACAGCCAGCACTGTCAGTGCTCCCCCACACAGCCAGCACTGTCAATGCTCCCCACACAGCCAGCACTGCCAGTGCTCCCACCACACAGCCAGCACTGTCAGTGCTCCCCCACACAGCCAGCACTGTCAGTGCTCCCCCCACACAGCCAGCACTGTCAGTGCACCCCCCGCAGAGCCAGCACTGTCAGTACTCCCACCATACAGCCAGCACTGTCAGTGCTCCCACCACACAGCCAGCACTGTCAGTGCTCCCACCACACAGCCAGCACCGTCAATGGTCCCACCACACAGCCAGCACTGTCAGTGCTCCCCCACATAGCAGCACTGTCAGTGCTCTCCCCACACAGCCAGCACTGTCAGTGCTCCCCCACACAGCCAGCACTGCCAGTGCTCCCCCACACAGCCAGCACTGTCAGTGCTCCCACCACACAGCCAGCACAGTCGGTGCTCCCACCACAGCCAGCACTGTCAGTGCTCCTCCACACAGCCAGCACTGTCAGTGCTCCCCCACACAGCCAGCACTGTCAGTGCTCCCCACACAGCCAGCACTGCCAGTGCTCCCACCACACAGCCAGCACTGTCAGTGCTCCCCCCACACAGCCAGCACTGTCAGTGCTCCCCCACACAGCCAGCACTGTCAGTGCACCCCCCGCAGAGCCAGCACTGTCAGTACTCCCACCACACAGCCAGCACTGTCAGTGCTCCCACCACACAGCCAGCACTGTCAGTGCTCCCACCACAGAGCAAGCACCGTCAGTGCTCCCACCACACAGCCAGCACTGTCAGTGCTCCCCCACATAGCAGCACTGTCAGTGCACTCCCCACACATTCCAGCACTGTCAGTGCTCCCACCACACAGCTAGCACCGTCAGTGCTCCCACCACACTGCCAGCACTGTCAGTGCTCCCACCAGACAGCCAGCACTGTCAGTGCTCACCCCACACAGCCAGCACTGTCACTGCTCCCCCCGCACATCCAGCACTGTCAGTGCTCCCACCACACAGCCAGCACTGTCAGTGCTCCCCCACATAGCAGCACTGTCAGTGCACTCCCCACACATTCCAGCACTGTCAGTGCTCCCCCACACAGCCAGCACTGCCAGTGCTCCCACCACACAGCCAGCACTGTCAGTTCTCCCACCACAAAGCCAGCACTGTCAGTGCTCATACCACAGAGCCAGCACTGTCAGTGCCCCCCCTCACATAGCCAGCACTGTCAGTGCTCCCCGACACAGCCAGCACTGTCAGTGCTCCCCCATACAGCCAGCACTGTCAGTGCTCCCACCACACAGCCAGCCGTGTCAGTGCTCCCTCCACACACCCAGCACTGTCAGTGCTCCTACCGCACAGCCAGCACTGTCAGTGCTCCCACCACACAGCCAGCACTGTCAGTGCTCCCCACACAGCCAGCACTGTCAGTGCTCCTCCACACAGCCAGCACTGTCAGTGCTCCCCCACACAGCCAGCACTGTCAATGCTCCCCCACACAGCCAGCACTGCCAGTGCTCCCACCACACAGCCAGCACTGTCAGTGCTCCCCCACACAGCCAGCACTGTCAGTGCTCCCCCCACACAGCCAGCACTGTCAGTGCACCCCCCGCAGAGCCAGCACTGTCAGTACTCCCACCATACAGCCAGCACTGTCAGTGCTCCCACCACACAGCCAGCACTGTCAGTGCTCCCACCACACAGCCAGCACCGTCAATGGTCCCACCACACAGCCAGCACTGTCAGTGCTCCCCCACATAGCAGCACTGTCAGTGCTCTCCCCACACAGCCAGCACTGTCAGTGCTCCCCCACACAGCCAGCACTGCCAGTGCTCCCCCACACAGCCAGCACTGTCAGTGCTCCCACCACACAGCCAGCACAGTCGGTGCTCCCACCACACAGCCAGCACTGTCAGTGCTCCTCCACACAGCCAGCACTGTCAGTGCTCCCCCACACAGCCAGCACTGTCAGTGCTCCCCACACAGCCAGCACTGCCAGTGCTCCCACCACACAGCCAGCACTGTCAGTGCTCCCCCCACACAGCCAGCACTGTCAGTGCTCCCCCCACACAGCCAGCACTGTCAGTGCACCCCCCGCAGAGCCAGCACTGTCAGTACTCCCACCACACAGCCAGCACTGTCAGTGCTCCCACCACACAGCCAGCACTGTCAGTGCTCCCACCACAGAGCAAGCACCGTCAGTGCTCCCACCACACAGCCAGCACTGTCAGTGCTCCCCCACATAGCAGCACTGTCAGTGCACTCCCCACACATTCCAGCACTGTCAGTCCTCCCCCACACAGCCAGCACTGCCAGTGCTCCCACCACACAGCTAGCACCGTCAGTGCTCCCACCACACAGCCAGCACTGTCAGTGCTAACTCACATAGCAGCACTGTCAGTGCTCTCCCCACACAGCCAGCACTTTCGGTGCTCCCCCACACAGCGAGCACTGCCAGTGCTCCCCCACACAGCCAGCACTGTCAGTGCTCCCACCACACAGCCAGCACAGTCAGTGCTCCCACCACACAGCCAGCACTGTCAGTGCTCCACCACACAGACAGCACTGTCAGTGCTCCCCCACACAGCCAGCACTGTCAGTGCCAACCCATACAGCTAGCACTGTCAGTGCTCCCACCACACAGCCAGCACTGTCATTTCTCCCACCACACAGCCAGCACTGTCAGTGCTCCCCCACACAGCCAGCACTGTCAGTGCTCCCACCACACAGCCAGCACTGTCAGTGCTCCCCCACACAGACAGCACTGTCAGTGCTCCCCCCACACAGCCAGCACTGTCAGTGCTCTCACCACAGAGCCAGCACTGTCAGTGCTCCCCTCACGCAGCCAGCACTGCCAGTGCTCCCCCACACAGCCAGCACTGTCAGTGCTCCCACCACAGAACCAGCACTGTCAGTGCTCCCCCACACATCCAGCACTGTCAGTCCTCCCCCACACAGCCAGCACTGTCAGTGCTCCCCTCACACAGCCAGCGCTGTCAGTGCTCCCACCACACAGCCAACCGTGTCAGTGCTCCCACAACACAGCCAGCACTGTCAGTGCTCCCCCTCACAGCCAGCACTATCAGTGCTCCCGCCATACAGCCAGCACTGTCAGTGCACCCCCCACACAGCCAGCACTGTCAGTGCTCTCACCACAGAGCCAGCACTGTCAGTGCTCCCCTCACGCAGCCAGCACTGCCAGTGCTCCCCCACACAGCCAGCACTGGCAGTGCTCCCACCACAGAACCAGCACCGTCAGTGCTCCCCCACACAGCCAGCACTGTCAGTCCTCCCCCACACAGGCAGCACTGTCAGTGCTCCCCTCACACAGCCAGCACTGTCAGTGCTCCCACCACACAGCCAACCGTGTCAGTGCTCCCACCACACAGACAGCACTGTCAGTGCTCCCCCTCACAGCCAGCACTATCAGTGCTCCCCCCACACAGCCAGCACTGTCAGTGCACCCCGCACACAGCCAGCACTGTCAGTGCGACCCCCAAACAGCCAGCACTATCAGTGCTCTCTCTCACAGCCAGCACTGTCAGTGCTCCCCCATACAGCCAGCAATGTCAGTGCTCCCACCACACAGCCAGCACTGTCAGTGCTCCCACCACACAGCCAGCACTGTCCGTGCTCCCCCACACAGCCAGCATTGTCAGTGCTCCCCCACACAGCCAGCACTGTCAGTGCACACCCAGCACAGCCAGTAGTGTCAGTGCTCCCCCACACAGCCAGCACTGTCAGTGCTCCCCCACACAGCCAGCACTGTCAGTGCTCACACCACACAGCCAGCACTGTCAGTGCTCCCACAACACAGCCAGCACTGTCAGTGCCCCCCCCCACATAGCCAGCACTGTCAGTGCTCCCCCGACACAGCAAGCACTGTCAGTGCCCCCCCTCACATAAGCCAGCATTGTCAGTGCTCCTCCCACACAGCCGGCACTGTCAGTGCTCCCCCATACAGCCAGCGCTGTCAGTGCTCCCACCACACAGCCAGCCGTGTCAGTGCTCCCTCCACACACCCAGCACTGTCAGTGCTCCTACCGCACAGCCAGCACTGTCAGTGCTCCCACCACACAGCCAGCACTGTCAGTGCTCCACCACACAGCCAGCACTGTCAGTGCTCCTCCACACAGCCAGCACTGTCAGTGCTCCCCCACACAGCCAGCACTGTCAATGCTCCCCCACACAGCCAGCACTGCCAGTGCTCCCACCACACAGCCAGCACTGTCAGTGCTCCCCCCACACAGCCAGCACTATCAGTGCTCCCCCCACACAGCCAGCACTGTCAGTGCACCCCCCGCAGAACCAGCACTGTCAGTACTCCCACCATACAGCCAGCACTGTCAGTGCTCCCTCCACACAGCCAGCACTGCCAGTGCTCCCACCACACAGCCAGCACCGTCAATGGTCCCACCACACAGCCAGCACTGTCAGTGCTCCCCCACATAGCAGCACTGTCAGTGCTCTCCCCACACAGCCAGCACTGTCAGTGCTCCCCCGCACAGCCAGCACTGCCAGTGCTCCCCCACACAGTCAGCACTGTCAGTGCTCCCACCACACAGCCAGCACAGTCAGTGCTCCCACCACACAGCCAGCACTGTCAGTGCTCCTCCACACAGCCAGCACTGTCAGTGCTCCCCCACACAGCCAGCACTGTCAGTGCTCACCCACACAGCCAGCACTGCCAGTGCTCCCACCACACAGCCAGCACTGTCAGTGCTCCCCCCACACAGCCAGCACTGTCAGTGCTCCCCCCACACTGCCAGCACTGTCAGTGCACCCCCCGCAGAGCCAGCACTGTCAGTACTCCCACCACACAGCCAGCACTGTCAGTGCTCCCACCACACAGCCAGCACTGTCAGTGCTCCCACCACAGAGCCAGCACCGTCAGTGCTCCCACCACACAGCCAGCACTGTCAGTGCTCCCCCACATAGCAGCACTGTCAGTGCTCCCCCACACAGCCAGCACTGTCAGTGCTCCCCACACAGCCAGCACTGCCAGTGCTCCCACCACACAGCCAGCACTGTCAGTGCTCCCCCCACACAGCCAGCACTGTCAGTGCTCCCCCCACACAGCCAGCACTGTCAGTGCACCCCCCGCAGAGCCAGCACTGTCAGTACTCCCACCACACAGCCAGCACTGTCAGTGCTCCCACCACACAGCCAGCACTGTCAGTGCTCCCACCACAGAGCCAGCACCGTCAGTGCTCCCACCACACAGCCAGCACTGTCAGTGCTCCCCCACATAGCAGCACTGTCAGTGCACTCCCCACACATTCCAGCACTGTCAGTTCTCCCCCACACAGCCAGCACTGCCAGTGCTCCCACCACACAGCTAGCACCGTCAGTGCTCCCACCACACAGCCAGCACTGTCAGTGCTAACCCACATAGCAGCACTGTCAGTGCTCTCCCCACACAGCCAGCACTTTCGGTGCTCCCCCACACAGCGAGCACTGCCAGTGCTCCCCCACACAGCCAGCACTGTCAGTGCTCCCACCACACAGCCAGCACAGTCAGTGCTCCCACCACACAGCCAGCACTGTCAGTGCTCCACCACACAGACAGCACTGTCAGTGCTCCCCCACACAGCCAGCACTGTCAGTGCCAACCCATACAGCTAGCACTGTCAGTGCTCCCACCACACAGCCAGCACTGTCATTTCTCCCACCACACAGCCAGCACTGTCAGTGCTCCCCCACACAGCCAGCACTGTCAGTGCTCCCACCACACAGCTAGCACTGTCAGTGCTCCCCCACACAGACAGCACTGTCAGTGCTCCCCCCACACAGCCAGCACTGTCAGTGCTCTCACCACAGAGCCAGCACTGTCAGTGCTCCCCTCACGCAGCCAGCACTGCCAGTGCTCCCCCACACAGCCAGCACTGTCAGTGCTCCCACCACAGAACCAGCACTGTCAGTGCTCCCCCACACAGCCAGCACTGTCAGTCCTCCCCCACACAGCCAGCACTGCCAGTGCTCCCCCACACAGTCAGCACTGTCAGTGCTCCCACCACACAGCCAGCACAGTCAGTGCTCCCACCACACAGCCAGCACTGTCAGTGCTCCTCCACACAGCCAGCACTGTCAGTGCTCCCCCACACAGCCAGCACTGTCAGTGCTCCCCCACACAGCCAGCACTGCCAGTGCTCCCACCACACAGCCAGCACTGTCAGTGCTCCCCCCACACAGCCAGCACTGTCAGTGCTCCCCCCACACTGCCAGCACTGTCAGTGCACCCCCCGCAGAGCCAGCACTGTCAGTACTCCCACCACACAGCCAGCACTGTCAGTGCTCCCACCACACAGCCAGCACTGTCAGTGCTCCCACCACAGAGCCAGCACCGTCAGTGCTCCCACCACACAGCCAGCACTGTCAGTGCTCCCCCACATAGCAGCACTGTCAGTGCTCCCCCACACAGCCAGCACTGTCAGTGCTCCCCACACAGCCAGCACTGCCAGTGCTCCCACCACACAGCCAGCACGGTCAGTGCTCCCCCCACACAGCCAGCACTGTCAGTGCTCCCCCCACACAGCCAGCACTGTCAGTGCACCCCCCGCAGAGCCAGCACTGTCAGTACTCCCACCACACAGCCAGCACTGTCAGTGCTCCCACCACACAGCCAGCACTGTCAGTGCTCCCACCACAGAGCCAGCACCGTCAGTGCTCCCACCACACAGCCAGCACTGTCAGTGCTCCCCCACATAGCAGCACTGTCAGTGCACTCCCCACACATTCCAGCACTGTCAGTTCTCCCCCACACAGCCAGCACTGCCAGTGCTCCCACCACACAGCTAGCACCGTCAGTGCTCCCACCACACAGCCAGCACTGTCAGTGCTAACCCACATAGCAGCACTGTCAGTGCTCTCCCCACACAGCCAGCACTTTCGGTGCTCCCCCACACAGCGAGCACTGCCAGTGCTCCCCCACACAGCCAGCACTGTCAGTGCTCCCACCACACAGCCAGCACAGTCAGTGCTCCCACCACACAGCCAGCACTGTCAGTGCTCCACCACACAGACAGCACTGTCAGTGCTCCCCCACACAGCCAGCACTGTCAGTGCCAACCCATACAGCTAGCACTGTCAGTGCTCCCACCACACAGCCAGCACTGTCATTTCTCCCACCACACAGCCAGCACTGTCAGTGCTCCCCCACACAGCCAGCACTGTCAGTGCTCCCACCACACAGCCAGCACTGTCAGTGCTCCCCACACAGACAGCACTGTCAGTGCTCCCCCCACACAGCCAGCACTGTCAGTGCTCTCACCACAGAGCCAGCACTGTCAGTGCTCCCCTCACGCAGCCAGCACTGCCAGTGCTCCCCCACACAGCCAGCACTGTCAGTGCTCCCACCACAGAACCAGCACTGTCAGTGCTCCCCCACACAGCCAGCACTGTCAGTCCTCCCCCACACAGCCAGCACTGTCAGTGCTCCCCTCACACAGCCAGCACTGTCAGTGCTCCCACCACACAGCCAACCGTGTCAGTGCTCCCACAACACAGCCAGCACTGTCAGTGCTCCCCCTCACAGCCAGCACTATCAGTGCTCCCCCATACAGCCAGCACTGTCAGTGCACCCCCCACACAGCCAGCACTGTCAGTGCTCTCACCACAGAGCCAGCACTGTCAGTGCTCCCCTCACGCAGCCAGCACTGCCAGTGCTCCCCCACACAGCCAGCACTGGCAGTGCTCCTACCACAGAACCAGCACCGTCAGTGCTCCCCCACACAGCCAGCACTGTCAGTCCTCCCCCACACAGCCAGCACTGTCAGTGCTCCCCTCACACAGCCAGCACTGTCAGTGCTCCCACCACACAGCCAACCGTGTCAGTGCTCCCACCACACAGACAGCACTGTCAGTGCTCCCCCTCACAGCCAGCACTATCAGTGCTCCCCCCACACAGCCAGCACTGTCAGTGCACCCCGCACACAGCCAGCACTGTCAGTGCGACCCCCAAACAGCCAGCACTATCAGTGCTCTCTCTCACAGCCAGCACTGTCAGTGCTCCCCCATACAGCCAGCACTGTCAGTGCTCCCACCACACAGCCAGCACTGTCAGTGCTCCCACCACACAGCCAGCACTGTCCGTGCTCCCCCACACAGCCAGCATTGTCAGTGCTCCCCCACACAGCCAGCACTGTCAGTGCACACCCAGCACAGCCAGTAGTGTCAGTGCTCCCCCACACAGCCAGCACTGTCAGTGCTCCCCCACACAGCCAGCACTGTCAGTGCTCACACCACACAGCCAGCACTGTCAGTGCTCCCACAACACAGCCAGCACTGTCAGTGCCCCCCCCCCCCACATAGCCAGCACTGTCAGTGCTCCCCCGACACAGCAAGCACTGTCAGTGCCCCCCCTCACATAAGCCAGCATTGTCAGTGCTCCTCCCACACAGCCGGCACTGTCAGTGCTCCCCCATACAGCCAGCGCTGTCAGTGCTCCCACCACACAGCCAGCACTGTCAGTGCTCCACCACACAGCCAGCACTGTCAGTGCTCCTCCACACAGCCAGCACTGTCAGTGCTCCCCCACACAGCCAGCACTGTCAATGCTCCCCCACACAGCCAGCACTGCCAGTGCTCCCACCACACAGCCAGCACTGTCAGTGCTCCCCCCACACAGCCAGCACTGTCAGTGCTCCCCCCACACAGCCAGCACTGTCAGTGCACCCCCCGCAGAGCCAGCACTGTCAGTACACCCACCATACAGCCAGCACTGTCAGTGCTCCCACCACACAGCCAGCACCGTCAATGGTCCCACCACACAGCCAGCACTGTCAGTGCTCCCCCACATAGCAGCACTGTCAGTGCTCTCCCCACACAGCCAGCACTGTCAGTGCTCCCCCACACAGCCAGCACTGCCAGTGCTCCCCCACACAGTCAGCACTGTCAGTGCTCCCACCACACAGCCAGCACAGTCAGTGCTCCCTCCACACAGCCAGCACTGTCAGTGCTCCTCCACACAGCCAGCACTGTCAGTGCTCCCCCACACAGCCAGCACTGTCAGTGCTCCCCCACACAGCCAGCACTGCCAGTGCTCCCACCACACAGCCAGCACTGTCAGTGCTCCCCCACACAGCCAGCACTGTCAGTGCTCCCCCCACACAGCCAGCACTGTCAGTGCACCCCCCGCAGAGCCAGCACTGTCAGTACTCCCACCACACAGCCAGCACTGTCAGTGCTCCCACCACACAGCCAGCACTGTCAGTGCTCCCACCACAGAGCCAGCACCGTCAGTGCTCCCACCACACAGCCAGCACTGTCAGTGCTCCCCCACATAGCAGCACTGTCAGTGCACTCCCCACACATTCCAGCACTGTCAGTGCTCCCCCACACAGCCAGCACTGCCAGTGCTCCCACCACACAGCCAGCACCGTCAGTGCTCCCACCACACAGCCAGCACTGTCAGTGCTAACCCACATAGCAGCACTGTCAGTGCTCTCCCCACACAGCCAGCACTGTCGGTGCTCCCCCACACAGCGAGCACTGCCAGTGCTCCCCCACACAGCCAGCACTGTCAGTGCTCCCACCACACAGCCAGCACAGTCAGTGCTCCCACCACACAGCCAGCACTGTCAGTGCTCCACCACACAGACAGCACTGTCAGTGCTCCCCCACACAGCCAGCACTGTCAGTGCCAACCCATACAGCTAGCACTGTCAGTGCTCCCACCACACAGCCAGCACTGTCATTTCTCCCACCACACAGCCAGCACTGTCAGTGCTCCCCCACACAGCCAGCACTGTCAGTGCTCACACCACACAGCCAGCACTGTCAGTGCTCCCACCACACAGCCAGCACTGTCAGTGCTCCCCCACACAGACAGCACTGTCAGTGCTCCCCCCACACAGCCAGCACTGTCAGTGCTCCCCTCACGCAGCCAGCACTGCCAGTGCTCCCCCACACAGCCAGCACTGTCAGTGCTCCCACCACAGAACCAGCACTGTCCGTGCTCCCCCACACAGCCAGCACTGTCAGTCCTCCCCCACACAGCCAGCACTGTCAGTGCTCCCCTCACACAGCCAGCACTGTCAGTGCTCCCACCACACAGCCAACCGTGTCAGTGCTCCCACCACACAGCCAGCACTGTCAGTGCTCCCCCTCACAGCCAGCACTATCAGTGCTCCCCCCACACAGCCAGCACTGTCAATGCACCCCCCACACAGCCAGCACTGTCAGTGCGACCCCCACACAGCCAGCACTATCAGTGCTCCCTCTCACAGCCAGCACTGTCAGTGCTCCCCCATACAGCCAGCACTGTCAGTGCTCCCACCACACAGCCAGCACTGTCAGTGCTCCCACCACACAGCCAGCACTGTCCGTGCTCCCCCACACAGCCAGCATTGTCAGTGCTCCCCCACACAGCCAGCACTGTCAGTGCACAACCAGCACAGCCAGTAGTGTCAGTGCTCCCCCACACAGCCAGCACTGTCAGTGCTCCCCCACACAGCCAGCACTGTCAGTGCTCACACCATACAGCCAGCACTGTCAGTGCTCCCACAACACAGCCAGCACTGTCAGTGCCCCCCCCCCCCCACATAGCCAGCACTGTCAGTGCTCCCCCGACACAGCAAGCACTGTCAGTGCTCCCACCACACAGCCAGCATTGTCATTGCTCCTCCCACACAGAGGGCACTGTCAGTGCTCCCAGCACACAGCCAGCACTGTCAGTGCTCCCAACACACAGCCAGCAGTGTCAGTGCTCCCCCACACAGCGAGCACTGTAAGTGCTCCCCCCACACAGCCAGCACTGTCAGTGCTCCCCCACACAGTCAGCACTGTCAGTGCTCCCACCACACAGCCAGCACTGTCAGTGCTCCCCCCACACAGCCAGCACTGTCAGTGCTCCCCCGACACAGAAAGCACTGTCAGTGCTCCCACCACACAGCCAGCACTGTCAGTGCTCCCCCACACAGCCAGCACTGTCAGTGCTCCCACCACACAGTCAGCACTGTCAGTGCTCCCCGCACACAGCCAGCAGTGTCAGTGCTACCACACACAGCCAGCACTGTCAGTGCTCCCCCCGCACAGGCAGCGCTGTCAGTGCTCCCTCCACACAGGCAGCACTGTCAGTGCTCCCACCACACAGCCAGCACTGTCAGTGCTCCCACCACACAGCGAGCACTGTCAGTTCTCCCACCAAACAGCCAGCACTGTCAGTGCTCCCCCACACAGTCAGCACTGTCAGTGCTCCCATCACACATCCAGCAGTGTCAGTGCTCCCCCCACACAGCCAGCACTGTCAGTGCTCCCACCACACAGCCAGCCCTGTCAGTGCTCCCACAACACAGCCAGCACTGTCTGTGCTCCCACCACACAGCCAGCATTGTCAGTGCTCCCCTCACACAGCCAGCACTGTCAGTGCTCCCACAACACAGCCAGCACTGTCAGTGCTACCACCACACACACAGCACTGTCAGTGCTCCCACCACACAGCCAGCACTGCCAGTGCTCCCCCACACAGCCAGCACTGTCAGTGCTCCCCACACAGCCAGCACTGTAAGTGCTCCCCCCACACAGCCAGCACTGTCAGTCCTCCCACCACACAGCCAGCACTGTCAGTGCTCCCACCACAGAGCCAGCACTGTCAGTGCACCCACCACACAGCCAGCACTGTCAGTGCTCCCACCACACATCCAGCACTGTCAGTGCGCCCCACACACAGGCAGCACTGTCAGTGCTCCCCCCACACAGCCTGCACTGTCAGTGCTCCCACCACACCGCCAGCACTGTCAGTGCACCCCCACACAGCCAGCACTGTCAGTGCACCCCCACACAGCCAGCACTGTCTGTGCTCCCACCACACAGCCAGCACTGTAAGTGCTCCCACGACACAGCCAGCACTGTCAGTGCTCTCCCCACACTGCCAGAAGTGTCAGTGCTCCCCCCACACAGCCAGCACTGTCAGTGCTCCCACCACACAGCCAGCACTGTCTGTGCTCCCACCACACAGCCAGCACTGTAAGTGCTCCCACGACACAGCCAGCACTGTCAGTGCTCTCCCCACACTGCCAGAATTGTCAGTGCTCCCCCCACACAGCCAGCACTGTCAGTGCTCCCCCCACACAGCCAGCACTGTCAGTGCTCCCCCACACAGCCAGCACTGTCAGTGCTCCCCGACATATCCAGCACTGTCAGTGCTCCCACCACAGAGCCAGCACTGTCAGTGCTCCCCCCACACAGCCAGCACTGTCAGTGCTCCCACCACACAGCCAGCACTGTCAGTGCGCCCCACACACAGGCAGCACTGTCAGTGCTCCCCCCACATCCTCTCATGATCTTACGCACCTCCATAAGATCGCCTCTCGGTCTCCTACGTTCTAAAGAAAAAAGTGGTAGCCTACCCAACCTCTCCCTATAACTCAGTCTCTTAAGTCCTGGCAACGTCCTTGTAAATCTTTGCTGCACTGTATCCAGTTTAATAACATCTTTCCTATAGCAACGTGACCAAAACTGTACACAATAGTCCAGGTGCGGCCTCACCAACGTCCTGTACAACTGCAACCTAAGTTCCCAACTTCTATACTCAATGCCCTGTCTAATGAAGGCCAGCATTCCAAAAGTCTACTTCACTGGCTTAGCTATCGGTGACTCCACCTTTAGAGAACCATGCACCTGAACCCCAAGGTCCCTCTGTTCCACGATACTCGCTAAGGTCCTACCATTCACCGTGAAAGACATACCTTTGATTTGACTTTCTAAAATGCAACATCTCACACGTATCTGTATTGACCTCCATTTGCCATTTAGCGACCGACTTTCACAACATCAGGATCCTGCTGCAATTTTTGATTGCCTGCCTCATTGTTTAAAATACCACCCGTTTAAGTGACATCCGAAATGCCTCCGTCCTGCGACTTTCTTCAATGTACCCAAGAAATGGAATATTGTCATGCATGCTGTTCTGACCAATTTGTCGCACATCATGTTCGATTTGCCATTTATTTCAAGCTCGCTATCTATGTTTCGTTTGTGGAACTATTGTATCGCCGTCACACTGTGATTTCGAAAAAAATATTTTGGGCATTAATAAATGTGGATCGCATAACGTCGGACACTAGCCATAATTCTTGAATCACGACAATCGACAGTTACCCCGATGTACCACGTCTGGTTGAAAAACGAGATGCAATAACCTTTATACACTTGGATTAAAAGGTGCAACATGTAAGGTTGGTGTGAGGGTGATAATTAGTGTGGAGAGAACATTGACTCAAAGACATATCACAAAAAATACGTCATGTGGTCTAATTTTAACGGGATTGCAGGCCGAGATTGGTGGAGTACCTCAAGGACAGGTGGGGATCATCGCTTGTAATAAACTGTACTGATAATCTTGTGAGTTGCAAGGAATGCCATTTCTACGTTTGCAGTTTTCCATTAGATTTATTGTAATTCCGGATCTCTTTATGCTCTTATTTGTTCATGTTCTCAAGCACTCTTAGCGCCTCTCCCTCTCCTGGCCTTGTGTCAGCCAATGCTTTCCTTGCCAATTTACAAGCTCCCACCTCCCACAAAATTCATGTGTTTCACAGTTCAGTTGTTCATGTCCGATCGCGCACATTGGCAACCCGTCTGACCAATATGCATCCCCGGTAGAGTCACACATTAAAATTCATGTTGTTGCTGAAAACTATTTTATGGCCTGGCCCGTCTGACCACTTTAATTCTACACA